>NW_015170914.1:245103-263984 GCF_001447785.1 Gekko japonicus | reverse complement strand
AAAGGAGGGAAAGATGGCAAAGAGCTGGAGGTAGGTAGGGAGGCTCTCCCCCCCCCCATCAAGCACCCGCCACCCCCACCCCTGTGGATCCCTTACTTACTGCTTCGGCGTGATTCTCCAGGTCTCCCCCCCCGGCCCCAGCACTTCTGCGTGGGCCCGGGGAACCCAGCAGCGGGGCTCTCCGGCCGTCCCCTGAGCCGCACCTCTTCTGCATTTGGTGTAGTGGTTAAGTGTGCGGACTCTATTCTGGGAGAACCGGGTTTGTTTCCCCACTCCTCCACCTGCACCTGGCTGGATGATCTTGGGCAACCCATAGTTCTGATAAGAGCTGTTCTTGAAAAAGAGCAGTTTCTGTCAAGAGCTCTCTCAGCCCCACCTACCTCACAGGGTGTCTGTTGTGGGGAAGGGAAGGGAAAGGAGTTTGTAAGCTGCTCTGAGACACCTTTGGGTAGTGAAGAGCAGTGTATAAATCCAACCTCTTCTTCTTCTTCTGCACGAGCCCTGGTGACCCGGCGGTGGGGCTCTCCAGGCATCCCCCGAGCTGCAGCACTTCTGTGTGGGCCCGGGTGACCCGGCGGTGGGCCTCTCCGGGCGTCCCCCGAGCCACAGCGCTTTTGCATGGGCCTGGGGGACCTGGTGGCAGGGCTCTCCGGGCCTCCTCCTGGCCGCAGCGCTTTGGCGCAGGGAGCTGGGGGCAGGGCTTGCCACTGCCACCATTTGTGTGGGCTCCTGGGCTGCCGGAGTGGTGCTCCGGTGCACTCCGGCCCCAAAAGACCCCTGGATACAAGCCATGTTCTTCAGCCCATTCAACGAGTGCCTTAACATTCTTATCATTAACAATTTCCATGGCGGCTGTTAAAGTCACTGGCGTATACAGAAGTAGGACAGTAGGTTGATAGGACATGTTGTGGCCATGAAACTGCAGGAGGTTTGTAAACACTGACAACATGTACTTCCCAACTTTGATTGTGTGGATGTCATTGTGGACATTGGTCAATACCAGCTTCACAGTTTCAGTGTTGCTTTGGGCGTAAGTCTCTATGCTGTACGTAAGATAGTATGTGATACCAATAACATCCTATCCCACAATTTTCCCTCTGTGGTGGGCTTGATTTTTGTTATCAGGATGAGTTTCTTGAACAAGAGCTAAATCTATTTTATTGGCCAGTAAAATCCTTGACAAGTATTGGCATTTAGACTTGCTTATGCCCTCAATAGTCATTTGGCAGATTTGGATGCAGTCTCCTATGCTCCTTGTCAAGTAGTCCTGATAAGGACTGCTTAATTGGTTGATTGTTTCCATGTGTGTAGTATAACCAGGAGATCCTACAATTGTCTGGCAGCCAGAAGTTGTAGCTCTTTAGCATTATCCAGAGTGCACCATGAGGAGGCAAGCTAGAATTGCACCCCAATTATGCTATTACTAAGGAATGAAGGAAAGGTAGCAGATGATTCATGGGTCATAAAGACAGTGCTTTTCTCTACTGTACAGCATTTTTATGTATTTAAAATCAAGTATTTTATGTTACAGGTGCTATAATCTGATAATACCATCTATTCTATTCTATTCACTAAATCTCAGTCTAATAGGCATTCATAGTTGCAACTGTGTGGAACAAAGTGTGTGTTTATATAGCACATCCACCTCCTATATGAGCAAAGTGGAACAAGTCCATCCTGCTATGCAATCTCCCTATACCAGTTTTAATGTCAATCATGTAAATCAGCTGGTTTTCCATTCTATCTGATGGAAGTTCTGCGTATCTAACAAGTTTGCTTTCTCATATTCCAGATTCAGTGGTGTATGATACTAAACTTAGCAGTTCATACCTGCTGTGTGCAATCCTATATAAGTAAAAGCATTGTTCAATGGGATTTAATTCCTTTTAAGTTTATTTAGAGACATGTCTTAAATCTCTGGGGGGCAACATAGCAACAGCTCTTATATACAAAAGATATCTAAATGATAAAATACAGCTTGCTTCAGCAAGCATGGACACATTCATGGCTGCTGATAGAAATCTATTCCTTCCCAATCGACTATTGAAGAGAAACCTTACCTATGTGTGGTTTATCTGGCGTTAGTTCTTGACTACCAGATTAATGAAAATCCTTCTCCACCCCCTACCTGAAGCTGTTTCATGTTTGAAAGCAGGAGAAAAACAATACATATGTTAAATTTTGTTTTTCGAAATCTCAAAACCAAATTTAGCAGTTTCTCACTAAGGAGAGTAAATATAGCTGTAATGGATTACTATGTTATGTCTTAGATCAAGGTGGGAAGCCGTGTTAGTCTGAAGCACATCTTATTGGTCTTATTCACATATTATGTATTTATTTGTTTTATTAGATTTATGAATTGCACAACCCCACAAGTGGGCTCTGGGTGATTTACAGCCTTAAAACAGATAAAATACAATCAACATAATACAATTATCACAATACACTAATAAAACAACCAGTTCAGATGGCCATCAACCCCTTTTGCCAGCTGCAGTGCTCTCTGCGCAGCAGGGTAGGGCAGGGAAGGGATGCAGGGGCCAGGGACCTCCCTAGGGCCAGGGATCACCAGTAAGTTGTTATCAGCTGATCTCTGTGCTCTTCTGGGGACATATTGGAGGAGACAGTCCTGAAGATATGTGGGTCCCTGACTGCTCAAGGCCTTAAAAGTCCACAGGTTGGATTTGGAGTCCCTACCCTATGTTAGATACAATAGAAACCTCCTTTGTGCTTTTTTTTTTTTTTTAGATTTCAGCTTTTTCTGCTAACCTGGAGCATTTTTCAGGTTTGTAGAAAGACCTGTATTCTCTGTTCACAGTAATTGGATTAAGCAACTCAGATTTGGCTGACTTGTCTATTAGAATATACAAGAAGAGGGACTCGCAATACTCGTGGGGGGGGGGAGAGATGCTCCACGGGAGAAGCAGCTCTTTTACTTTTGGGGGGATTTCAGTATTCCCCGCCCCATAGTTTTTTTTACAGTTTTTAGATTTTTCTCCACATCTGGGGATCGCTCCAGATTTTCAGGAAGATCTCCCTGCCCCCCAGGTTCCCCCAATATGCGGATTTAGATATACGCACGTAGGAGGCACCTTCGCTATTAGATATATAGATGATTTTCAGACACTGGATGTTGATCAACACTAGACATTTTAATTGTTGAATTTAGTTTAAAAAAGAGTTTTTTCCATAAAAGCTAAAGTAAAAGTTTCATATTCATTTGATTTTGTGTCTTGGTTGGCACCAGAAATTAAGGAAATATAAGATACATCAGCATGGGAGACTGATCCTCTGGCGGTTAAAGTGTACTATAACATCCCCAGTACTGAAAACCGTTTAAATAAATAGGGTTGGTAGGCCTCCCACTATGGCAGGAAGTCTCCTGCCAGCAACCTTGCCTATCTGCTGCTGCTTGGAGTAGCAGCCAAAGAGAAAAAATAAAAACATCAGCATCACATGTACCATGATGTTACTGTTGAGGGAAACCTGGAAGTGACATTGGGTGGCTCTAGGAATCACCAAAAATTCCATGGTTTTACCTCAGAATTTCTAGAGATTCCTAAAGCTACCCAATGCACTTTTGGGTTTTCCCAGAAGTGACATCATGGTACACACAACACTGGCCCTATTGTCCCTGCCCCTGCCAAGCTTCTTCTGGTTGCCAGGAGTGGCCTGGCCACCTTATAGATAAATGATTTGATTCATTGAATGAAATAATAGTTCTTCAATTTAACTTCCTTGTGTTCTACATTGGAAACAGGGTTCCCTCTAAGCTGAGTTAGTGTGAGCCAGCTCACAGTTTTTTTAGCTCCGGCTCACACATTTTTGTCTTAGCTCAGGAAGGGGGGCTCCAGAGCAAACTAATTTATGCAGTAGCCAAAACACTCACTCACAACTTTAATGCCAGTAGCTCAAAAAGTAGAATTTTTGCTCACAAGACTCCACAGCTTAGAGGGAGCATTGATTGGGAATCAAATAGTTAAATATTTATGTTTGTGAATTTATCTTTGAACAAATTGGAAATATTTTGTTTCATTTAGGTGGTATGTTATTCTGTCACAGTAGAAAATCAGTAATCAAAGACATTGGGTTATCTTGCTCTAAAAGAATACATACAGTGTAAGCAATGTATTTGAAGTTGTCAGATACCATGTGTTGGTGTGGTGCAATGGTGGCCAAAGTTTTTGGTTTTGATAGTTCTATCAGTGGTTACTAGGAACATTCAGAGGCAGTAAAACTCTGAGTTCTAGTACCAGGAGGCAACATCAAGAGAAGGCCTCAGCCTCTATGCTCTGTTGTTTGAGACAGGGTACTGGACTAGATGGACCACTGGTCTGATTTAGCAGGCTCTTGTGTTCTTATGTTTTGTGTACTGCAGATCAGTATGAAACAAAATGCTGCTCAAGCATATACTATTATATACGAACATAGCCCCTGAAACCATGGTAAGTTTTTGTTTTGAATTTGCTTAGTTAAAGAGTAAACCACAGTACAGGCCTGATTCTATGCTATAGCTAGGTGTGTCCCTATCCAGGGAAAGGTACTGTCTATTTGTTTACTGTTTTACATTGGTCCCAATTGGGCCATGCTAGGGATGGGCATAAGGGAAACCATCTTCACATTGCTTCTATCTGTGCTGCTTCTGTTTCAGAGTACAGCTAAAGACTAGCTTGTGCCATGCCATATTCTTCTAACATAGAACTTTACTTACCTACCTACCTACTTACTTATTTTGTTTGAATTCCGTCTTTCTTCCCAAAGGGGACCCACAGTGGGTCCTCTCCTCCTCCATTTTATCCTGACAACAACCCTGTGAGTAAGATTAGATTGAGAGTGTGTGACTGGCCCAAGGTCACCCAGCAAACCCCCATGGCAGAGTAGGGATTCAAAGCTGGGTCTCCAAGATAACATTCTGACATGGTAACCACTGCACCACACTTGCTACCTATCTCACCTGTTCAAATGCATAATGATGGGGAAGGTCTGTTTCACTGCAGTCCACAACCCGCTTGCAAGATAACTGTCAACTGACTGATTTAAAACTACTCTAGAGTGAATGGATTATACACTGCAGCTTGTAAATTTTTTTTGTTAAATAAATACTAGAAGTCAGTTGTAGATGAAGAGACTGCCACCCTTGCCTAAAAGTTCCTCACCTGGAAGTATCATTTACTCTAATGAAACTTTATCAGGCTAAGCAAGGATTACAAATGATACTACAGTCCATTCTGCTGCACTGTTGGAATATACAAATGTACTGTTGGAATATACAAATAGTTTATGATGTCTTAAATGTACATGAAAATGAGATCCCTTTACTTAAATTACTCATGTTTAAGCTAAAGTAGAAGGTGCATTTTGGGGGAGTCTTATGATGAATCTTTTATAACAGATAACTAAGTTGACAAGTTTCACATTTTAAGGCTTGTTTATTATTTGGCTCATTGATGATGTTTACCAAAGGAGACACTTCCTTTCAGGTCCAGTTCTTGGAACCTCAGGGCGCTCTCTTAGCCAGTTGAGCCTAACAGAATTAAGGCTGACATGTTTCAAGTCTATTTCTTTGTAAAAGGAACATAAAACAATGGTTCAGATTTCTAATAAAACTCTTGAACCATGCAAGACTCATTTTCCCCCCTGTTCCTTTTACACATTTGTATATAAAGACTATAGAAGAGGGGTACAAACGAGATAAATCAACATGAATTTGAAATCCACTGCAGCATATTCAATGGTGAAGTCTCACTGAAAGAGGGGGCGACCCTGCGGCTTCTTGCAGTTTGAAGCTAATTGTTTTGGTCAGGATGGGAACGTCTGGAAGTCCACTGCAGTGTCCCACCAGCAAGGCTTCAGTAACTGAGCTGGCCTGCAGAGAATGAACCCACTTTGTAGCGACACAGCGGGCTCAGACACCACCTATTCTGCTCTCCAAACTGTCATGCATAACAACTTTATTGTGCTAAATTGAACTTGAAAGCAACCAAAGGCTATGAGAAGGAGAGGCTATGAGAAAAGCATGCTGTCAGTGCTGGCAAAAGCTGACCTGGAAAGTAGGCTCAGAGACAGGAGAATAAAAGATCAGGGCCCATGAACGCAGCATATTGTTTCATTTTAAAGTATGATTCCCATACCAGAGAAAGTAGCAAATGTGATGTAAATTTATTTAAATAGATTCCACCGCTAAAAAGTTTGCCAGCCGCTCTTATCCAACTTTCCCAGCTCTCTGATTCGTTACATACAGTGGGAATATAATGACATATAGTCATCATTGTAACAGCTTCTTTGCAGGGGCACAATGATGATTAATAGCTAGCAGCAAATTTTCACATGGACTCTAAAGCACTATAGTGCTAAGCAGCCAAACACTCCCAAATCCCCCTTTTCTGTTCACTGAAAAGTCCTCTCCTTGTACCTTGCAGATATGAACAAAGCCTATCTTAATTCCAATCAGCTTTTCCTCATTCAAAGAGACCTTCTCTTTTTCATAATTGATTCATGTGCATTTTTAGTCTTTCATGGAGCCCAAGCTATTTTTCTCCTTTTCTGTGTACTTTTCTGGTAAGCAGAATCATTTAAGCAAAAATTTGTTTTTTTTAAAAAAAAATCTGCTGAATAGATTTTTCAATTAGTTCAAGATTAAAAAAAAACAGAGTAATGCAAAACTGGAGAAAATAACTCTTTACTTTCTGAGTTCTTTGAAATTGTTACCTTAGAGCTCTGAGGTATGAGCTCACAGTAAAACTCTGGCTAAGATAAGTCAAAGACTTGAGCGCAACAACAATGCATCAGTTCTATTTATTGTACCAGCCCTTATTCCCATGAGAGACTTATAGCTGAAACTGCAGAAGAGAGACCATTTTTTTGCTTAAAAGATTTATTGTACTAGACAAAAGAAACTTTGAAGATATTTTCAGTTTTGTAAATTTATTTTTTTTAAAGCTATCTGATCATTTCAGAATTACTTGATCTTCCACAGCTATCCAATCCTCATAATTGAACTCTGACTTAACATTTCAGTGTTTTTTTCATAGAACTATTCTTTGAGTTACTACGTATTCCTGTATGAAAGCAAAACTGGAGACTTTTTAGGGTGTGACTTTCTGTCAACTCATCACATTTCACAGAAATGTTTGGAATAAAGTGGCTTGAAGATCTGTATTTCTTATAATATTTTAGTGTAGATGCACTTCAGTGACATTATAGCTGCAAGCAGATTTTAGATGGCAGTCCCCCCCCCTGCTCTTTGTATACTCTGTGATGTAGTCCACAGTTCCAGTTAAAATGCTTGGATTTCATCTAGCTTATTTCTGGTTGAGGTTCATGATCTAGGGCTCTGATCCGAAGTGTTGCCATTTAGAAGTAAACTCCATTTAAATCACAGAGAATTACTTCTGAGAAAATGATTTCAGGAAGGTGTAAATTGGCTTGAATTTGAGCCAAACGCAGTTTAAGTTGTGTCCGTTTCACTGTTTCTCAGTCTGTTCTGTGAGGTGGAAAATAGGGTTAGTGTACTCCAGGTGGGTTCAGTGTTTTGCTTACACATTATTGTGAACTACATGCTGCCTATACCTTCCACCATGATATTAATAGCCATTTGTATACTGGAGATATTGTATCTAAAATTGAGTCATTGAGGTTCAGATGCTGGTAATTTGTCTAGCCAGGATTCTCTATGGGCCATTTAGGGACATCTGGCAAGTCTAGACAAGAACAGCCTTGTCAAATTATTAGCATACAACAAGGAATCTGCTCAGTAGAAATGCCCTACTACAGTTGTATTTTCCTTATCTTTAATACAGCATAAGTGACCAGGAAGTGCACTGTGCACAATCCAGACAGTTCTATTGGTAATGCTGTCCAGAAATACTTAGGCTTGAAAAAAATCTCATTGATTTTAATAGGATTTATGCCGCATTCTTGCTTTTCTCTGGATTGCATCCATAGTGTCACTCACAATTTCTCATATTCTAATGGAAACCACTGCAGACATATCTGAGGTGTGAAAATTTAAGCAACATTCTTTGCCTGAGTAACTTGCCTTGCAATTAGATTTGTAGTACTTGATTTGCTTCTTGCACAGGTCTCCAATGAGTGTCACTCAACTGATTTTAGTAGACTTCTTCCTGATTAATACTGGTGTATATATAAAGGGAAACGGGCCTGTGGGATTTTTGTCATGTGGTATAAACTCTCAATGAAGTGAAAATAATATTGTGGAGCTGGCTTTTTTAACTGCAACATGTCTCACTTGAAAAAACAGTGTGTGAATGGCTTCAGCTTCACTAAGAAGCAGGCTACTTGCCAGAATATTTTACAGTGAGCTCTCTCATGGTTCATATGAGCAATATCTAGTCCATCATTCTTTCTCATTTAAGATGTCCTGAATTGGTTAAATGCATGATTTTCCTCCCTAATATGTGTTATGTAAGGTGTGCCGATAATGCTTACATTAGTCATTAAGCACAAAATATTACCTACCTGACAGCAGCAAAATCCCAAAACTGCATACAGATGAGGGTAATCTGTTCATGGGTTTATGGACCCAAAGTTCCTCAGACAGACTCACAAATCTAAATGATGTCCCTGGGTACCACATTTTGCATTCAGAACTCTCAGGTAGCTACAAAGTATGTAAAATCTTATGTTGCCAGAGATCTCCCTGCTGAGCACACATTTGAGCAGGCCTATGTGGGTTGTTTACTTCAGCAAATGCATACCATACATGCACTCCTGACGCTTTCCAACAGAAGTATGTGAATAGTTAACATAAGGGGCTCCAAATCTGTATACTCTTGTTGGGATGTGTCAACTCAGATGTATGCAACACATTTCCAGTTACCTAAAATACTTTCTGAAATAAAACCTCCAAACAGTTATTGCTTTGAGTGGAACATAGCCAGAAAACACACATTTTGTTCTGCTTTTAGTAATATATGTTATTCAATGGAGCATGTGAATAGAAAGTGATGATTGTGCACATTCATATGAAGCACAAAGAATGTATACAAACTGACAACATAAACAGAGGATTTCTCATATAGGATTGGATCAAGCAGCTTTTCTGTTAGTGAAGAGGGGAGGAAGAGGGTCAGGGACCTATATGGAAAGAAGAAATGTGGAAAGGGGGATGTAGTAAGGAGGGGAACTGGTCAAGATTGAGCGTAAATACTGGCTGGCTCCAACCCATTGTCTGCTCAACATATATGATATCCCGATGTTATCTACAAATGGACAACATCAGCTGCAGAAATTTTACATTGGTCGGTCAGCATATTTATTCCCAGTTGGAGACTGTCGTCCAAACCACGTACAACACTGATGTGGAGGTTGTGCTTATTAGCTGGACAAAGTGCAAAATGTCTTGACAACAATATACACTCCAACACGTATGCACATTAGTCAGTAGACTCATATTAAACTATATTTATAAATGATTTAAAACCTCATATTTAAATGAGGTGCCTCTTTAATCAATTGCCCTGTGTGGTTTCTGAAATGTAGTTACATTGTGTCCTTCATTTTACAATACATTTTAAATGGGTTGTATGTAGATTGTTAGATGTCTCTTATTGTCTCTCAGTCTTGAATGGCACTGCAGCATGGTGAGTAACAGAAATTTGTTATTTTGCATATTATAGTTCTGGGGTGTTACTAACTTTAAAGTTTACATTCCTCTCTAGAAAGACAGGGAATTATGTGGTTTCATCCAATGATATTATTACTGAAGCTTAAGGCCACATTGATTAGGACAAAATAGTATTTGCAATTCATGAGGCTGTAGAAGTAGTAGCATAACGAACAAACAAAACAGAGAAGTTTTATAGGAATGTTTTTACTTTGGACATGCTGGATATCCACAGTTCTGTGGATATGCTGGCAACTGATTTGCACTAAAAAGTAATTTCAAATGTGAGCAGTCTGTTACCACTAATGGTAAACTATACAACAGAGAGCTTGCCCACTTCTATCAACTTTTTCCCCCCAGAAGAGGAGCTACATTCTTATATGTGAACAATGTTAATGGGTTGATGGAGAGATGTGAGTTTCTTGGAAAAGGATCACACCTTGGCAAAAGCAGCACTACTGTTTCTACTGTATCTAAAGCTCATCTAGAAGATCTGGTTTGCCCAATTATTAACAAAATTCACCTTTTCTCACTAACTAGCATTATGTCTCTTGCTTGAAATATATTCAGTGGAACCAACCCCTATATCAGACCTTTATTATGCTTTAGTTCAGTGTGTGACTGGGGAGTATGCTTCAAGTGTCCCTCTCCTGCTACTGTGAAAACTGTCCCAATCAGGTCATATTCATGCTTCAAGTGTCACTCTCCTGCTACTGTGAAAACTGTCCCAAATCCCTGAAAGTTAATCAGTTCTTCTTTTCATGACAATGGGTTTGCAGCTTAGGCCAGCTAGGGGCACTAATTTTGGGGGCCTGGTAAAATGTAGCCTTCCATCCAGTGTCTGAGTGCTGTATAGAACCATGCATACAGACTTTCTTCTAGTACCACTTGTCTCTGGTCTCCTACTTGTTGTCTATGCGTGTATCTTTTTCTTAGTTCCACCCCTTCACCTTGTACTCAAGAACTACCGCTGCAATACTCAAAAACTATCATCACAATGTACTTTCTTCCACCTCATGGCTCTTACTTGCTGGCCATTCTGACCTCTAAAGTGGAGACAAAATGGGTGACTGGAAGAGTGCTGTAGTAGTCTTCATCTCAGGGAAAGGAATGGGTGCACTTGACCAGAATCCAGGACTGTCCATTCCCATGTGAACATACCTAACCATTACAGTTATCTTTGGGGCCCTTGTTTTAGGTGCCCCCACCATATGAGACATGATGGGTGGCACCCTAAGAAAGGACTCTCAGTTGTGACACTAAAATTGTGGAATTCCTTCCCCAAATTGATTCATGTGTCCCCCTTTCTTGTTATCTGCCAGTAGATGAACACCTTTTTGGTTCATTTGGTGTTCTAATATTGATCCTGTTTATGTTTATACTTATTATTATATGTGTGCGCATATTGTTTTTAAAGTTGGTTTTTTATATTTAACTGTTTTCTGCCTTGAGGGTCGCGTTCTAATATTATTATATGTGTGTGCATATTGTTTTTAAAGTTGGTTTTTAATATTTAACTGTTTTCTGCCTTGAGGGTCCAAGTTGGGTGGAAAGACAGCACAAAATGTTTTAAATAAATAAAAAACAAATAAAATAAACAAAATAAAGCAAAAAACAGGGCTGCTGCTAGCCACTATCATGAGCAGAAAATGGAAACAAAATAATAAAAGATTGTGCTGAAGAATAATTTATATGAATTTATTTCATTGTTTCTACAGTGAATACAAATCTTGTAAGATTTACCAGAGTCCTACAGAAATCATGTTAGAGTACACAAGTGGGAACCCTCAAGGACTTGTGGGAGGCATCTCACTTCCCCCTCTCCCACTGTTTCCTCTTTTCCTTTTCTGAAAGCCCCCATAGTCTTTCCTCTTCCCCTGCTTCCTTCTCTCCTTCTAGGCTTGCCATCCTCCAGGTGGGGTCTAGAGATCTCCTGGAATCACAAGAGATCTCCTAGATATAGAGATTAGTTCCCCTTAGGGTTGTCAGAAAGATCGAGGTTGGGAAATGCTTGCAGATTTGGGGATGGAGACTTGGGAGGGCAAGATCTGAGGAGGGAAGCAATCTCAGCAGGGTATAATGCCATAAAGTCCACACCCTAAAGCAATAATTTTCCCCAGGGGAAGTGATCTCTATCATCTGGAGAGCAGTTATAATTCTAGATGATCTCTAGCCCGCACCTGGAATTTGGCAACCCTAGTTCTGCTGGAAGGAATAGCTACTTTGGAGGGTGGATTTTATGGCATTATAACCCTCTGAGGTCCCTTCCCACCTCAAGTTGGGTGGTATCAAGTCATTCACCCTCCCCAGGCTCCCTTCTCCCAAAACTTCTAGGAATTTACTAACCTCTTTCCCACCTCTCGACAATCCCCATATCATCTCCTTCCCTCATTCTTTCCTTTTCAGCCATACCTTTTATCTGTCTCCCATCTTCAGCTATATTTATTTTCTATTTACTTCATTTATACCCCACCTTTCTCCACAGTGGCGACCAAAGCAGCTTATATTATTCTCCTTTCCTCCTTTTTACTTGCACAACAACCCTGTGAGGTAGGTTAGGCTGGTGACTGGTCCAAAATCACAGTGACATTCCACAGTAAGATGGGGATTCATACCTGGGTCTCACAGACCCTACTCTGATACTCTAACCACTACACCACACTGGCTTTCAAAGGGTGGCTGCTGTTGAACAGTAGCAAACAACCAGGCCTAGTTTATTCATGCAAGTTGGGCGGTATCAAGTCATCTAAAGGCTGTTCCCAGGTCAAGGGTTGCCAACCTCCAGGTGGAACCTGGAAATATCCCAGAATTACAGCTGAACTACAGACACCAGAGATCTGTCCCCCTGGAGAAAATGACTGCTTTGGAGGGTCAACTCTGTGGAATTATATTCAGTTGAGGTCTCTCCCCTCCTCAAACCCTGCCTTCCTCACTCTACCCCAAAATCTCCAGGAACTTTCCAACCTGGAGCTGGGAACCCTAGTAGGTCTGGCCACAAAGAGTTCTCCCTCAAAGGCCAAATTGGGTTGGAAAGCCCCCCCCCCCCGGCCTTTTTACTTACAGAAACTGAAGCCTGGAATACTGTGGTTGCCTAGCAAAGCTACAGGCACTCCTTTTATCATTTTCAGATTTTTAAAGCTGCCCAGTGTTTGTTTTTTTAGATCTCAGTTTTTCTGCAAACCTAGGACCCTTTTCAGGTTTGCACACCCCTAGTTTGTAGAAAGATCCATCTTGCCCATTCACAGCTCCAGTCACTGGATCTAAGTATCCAAATATATCCTAACTTCGGTATTAGAATATAAGATTAAGCAATAAGCATTCTGAACTACTAGTGGTGCAGGCCGTTTGGGGGTGGTGGTGTCAGGGGAGAAAGTATCAGCCCTTGGGCCTTTGCAGAATGTGGTTTTCTGCAATGGGATAGATAGCCTCCTCACTTCTGGATGGTTTCTGTTCAGGTTAATGGGGGACAGGGGGTAAAATTCCTTCTGCATGCTGTAGGGTTGCAGGGTCCCTAGCATTTGGTCTTCTTGCATGCACCAATGGAGTTTTTGGCCAAACATTAGAGCGTTCCCCCATGACATGCTCAGCACAATGTCATCACCTCCAGATGATGTCATTGCACCAGGCATGTCGGGCGTTGCAGAGCTCTTCGGGGGCAGGGCTCCCTCCACTGGCAGCTGGCCAGTGGGCAGATTGGAGGGCCCAAAATCAGGTGGACCCCTGCTGCCATTGGGGGGATGGCAACCCTAACATACTGCCACAATCCCAATATGGCATTGGAACAGCAACATGGGAATTGCGGAGCATGCACAAATTGCATACAACAGTGTCAATGTTCACAGAGTGAGTCCATGATCCCCATCCTGAAAACTCCATCACAAGGAAACAGAACCTTGAGCTCATACAAAACATTAAGGCAATGAAGGAGTATTTCCCTCCCCCCTTTCCTTTATTTATTTAATAGAGGATACAAAATAACAAAAGCCTATGGCTACTTGCCCTTATTACACATTAATAAGATTCATAGTTACCAAATCCAGGATAACATCCAACAGTCCAAGATAGTCCAAGGTATACAGTACAGTTAGGCACCAAGGGATTTGAAGAGAAATCCCATCTTGCACAGGTATGTAGTCTCAGTCTGTTCAGAGATACAGATCCACAGTAACAAAATGTTGGCAGCTGGCAAGCAGTCACAAAGAAACTCTTTGTTTCAAAGTTAGGATCCCAGGAGCAAACGAGCAAGAGATGCAAGAGAGCTCTTCCATAGGGAACCACGGAATTATACCCCAATCCCAGTCATAATTAGCTGTGGCCATCAGCCAATCATGGGTGGCAGGGTGTGTGCCCAATTGCTGGTTGCCATGGTTGCCAACATCAGGTGTGTGTGGGGATTGGCTAGAAGGTTAGAGGCCTATAGTACAGACTGTCTCGTGGATTGATGTTTAATGTGCTGAAATACTGGATTCCCTCGCATCCCTGGACTGGGCTGAGTGGGTTAATCCTGTACACCTCCCCCCTTTCCTTTATTTATTTTAAAATAAATAGGGTGGACCAGACAATTCAGCTGACTGAAAGCTAGTTAGTTAATCACAGTGCATACATTCTACATGAGCTCAGTAAATGTAAAAAAGAAAAAGAAATAGAATTTAATCAATTGTTTCACAAATAATTCAGTCTGTCAATATAATGTCAGTTCATGGATGCCATTCAGTCTTGTATATAGAGTTGAACAATGCTAAGGCTGTGTGTAGCCAAGCAATGTCCAGATAGCAAGTTACAAGTATGAATTGTAACAGAATTTTTAGAAAATACTGTGTACTTCACAATGCTTTATATTAACCTGAAGTATATGTTCTTAGAACCAATTTGGCCAGTACAATAAATGGGAATATCAGAAGTGATTGGATAACTATTATCTATTAATCTCTGATCCTATGCCAGTTTAAAAACCACTGTGGATAGCTGACCCATTCATTTAAATGGGGCTTGCTTCAAAATACATTTGTTGCTGTTCCAGGTCTATTTCCCTCTACTGTGGGTGGTAATGACATCTCTGTGTGTTCCTGTATGTGTGTGACTTCTAGCAGAAAACTGGCATAAAAGAAAGAAGTATCTCTCTACCCCAAGTACCATGGACTCAATACTCATTCCATCCTACCTCCCATATAGCTGCATTTGATATTGAAGAAAACCTCTGGAGATATGATTGTATGTGTGTAGGTGTGTGTTAAGTGCAGTTAAGTTGCTTCTAACTAATGGCAACCCTATGAATTAAGGACCTCTAAAACATCCTATTGTTAATAGCCATTCTCAGGTCTTGCAACCTGAGGGTCATGGCTTTCTTTATTGAATCAAGCCATCTCATGTTATGTGTTCCTCTTTTCCTGCTGCCTTCAACGTTTCCTAGCATTATTGTCTTTTTCACTGAGCCTTGTCTTCTCATAATGTGACCAAAGTATGGTTGCCTCAGTTTGGTCATTGTAGCTTCTAGGGAGATTTCAGACTTGATTCAGTCTAAAACACACTTATGTCCAGTTATGCACTGTAAGGCCAGAATCCTGTGAACAATTACCATTCTCATTCTCTGGCTCTGGGATAAGGTTGTGTGCAGCTAGCTGAGCAGTTCACCTCCTGTTGGCCACCTTAGCTTGGGCCTTCTGCTGTTGCTATTCCTGCAGAGTAAAGTGTCCCCTGGGGGACAAGGGCTCAGGTTTGCATCCTGCCTCATGGAGACCTGGTGATTAGTTCAGGACTCTGTAGCAAGGCCTCCGTTGCAGTCTCAGGCAGGATGACTTCTGTTGCTGCTGGACCATTGTCAGCAGGTGCCTTGGCTCTCCCTGGTCCTCCTCCACTGGTGGCCTGAGCTCCTCAGCTTTGTCCTCTGAGAACTCTAAGTCATTGAGCCGGTTGGTGGGGCTCATGACAACTTATTTGTCTTTTTGGCAGTCCATGTTATTTGTAAAACTCTCCTCCAACACCACATTTCAAGTGAATCAACTTTATTCCTGTCAGCTTTTTTCACAGTCAAACTTTCACACACACACATAATAATGGGGAATATTATGGTATGAATTATTTTTATCTTGGTCACCAGCAACACATCCTTACACATAATAAGGATCTTTTTCTAGCTCCTTCATGACTGCCCTTCCCATACTCATTCTTCTTCTGATTTCTTGGTTACAGCCTTCCCTTTTGGTTGATGATTGAGCCAAGGAACAAAAAAAAAACCCCTTTAATAATTTCAGTTTCTTCATTATCATCCGTAAAGTTGTGTAAATCCTCATTAGTCATCACTTTTTTCTTGATGTTCAGCTGTAATTTTGCTGTACCACTTTCCACTTTAACCTTCAGCAGCAGTCATTTCAATTCTTCATTATTTTCCACCAGTAATGTGGTGTCATACGCATCTCAGATTGTTACTGTCCCTTCCCCCAATTTTCACTCCATCTTCCTCTAAATCTAATCCACATTTCCTTATATGTTCTGCATATAAACTGAACTGATAGGGAGATAAAATACATCCTTGTCTGACACTTCTGCCCATTAGAAATCATTGTGTTTCTCCATATTCTGCCCTAACAGTAGCCTCTTGTCCAAAATACAGGGTGCATTCAGAAGAATCAGATGTCTTGGCACACCCTTTTCTTTTAATATGCAGTCTGGTTCTAACTAAGGAACAACTTCTTTTGTGTTCCTTCTTGGCAAAACAACCTTCCAAGGAAGCTCTGCTATATATGTGCTATTATCACAGGTTGTCTGAATGATGGTAATAAAATCTAGGGCCTTCTTGACATGTTGCATTTAGAACTCCCTTCCTTGTAGGATATTAGTGGGATATGAATTTTAAAACAATTAAACCTTCCATTAAAAAACTCTGAAATTTTTGACACATACAGTCTAAGCAACATGAATACAAGCCTTATAAGAATCAGCATATGTACACAGAGCAAGTTCACCAACTAAGTGACCGGAGCAGATACCTGGGACACCAAATCAGTAAAGCACAGCAATGTATGAGGAGGTGATATGTGTGACTTGAGCTGCTGCCCAGATTCAAGGCTGGAATGGCACAGGAGGAGGATAGTTGGGGAGGGAAAATGCCTTTTATATATAGAAACAAATAAGAATCTCAAAATGTGTATTACGCATCATAATTACACACACATATGAAATGTAACATACACTTAGATTGTGGAGAGAGTATTTAGGAATCACTGTAGCAAATGCTGGCATAAAATATTATGCCATAGAATCACTATAGCCTTGAGCCAAGTGGAAAGACAGTGCACAAATATTTTAATCAATCAATAAATAATAATACTAACCAAATGACCACTGAGGGTAAAATGATCCATGTCAAAGCTCCTCCAAGGTCCATAAACTGAAATAATCCTGAATTGCATCAGGTAATGGTCACTCCACCACAATAGAGTAATTTTAAATTTCTCTTTCACCCGACCATCTTATCATATTCAAAGTAGAATATCAAATAGAATTGTACAGTGCAACATATGAATTGACCAACTCTGTTC
Source organism: Gekko japonicus (assembly GCF_001447785.1). Lineage (NCBI taxonomy): Eukaryota > Metazoa > Chordata > Lepidosauria > Squamata > Gekkonidae > Gekko > Gekko japonicus. The sequence continues at coordinate 246,821 of NW_015170914.1, read as the reverse complement.
TGGCACAGTGCAATGGTTGTCATACTGGACATGAAATCCTAAGCAACTCTATAAAGAGTGGCCTTGGTGTAGATATTGCAGTCCCCTGGGATGAACACTTTTGGAATCTTCTAATCCAATCCCAAGAGCACCTCAGTCAGGATGAGTGGGACACCAGAAACATCTCCAACGCATGGTAAATACACTCAGTGTGTTCACTCTGACAGATGGGAAGCCTGGTAAGAGAAACAGAATTTTTGTAGAACATATTACTGACTCCAAGTCTCCCCTACCTCCTGGTCTTCTGTTATCAACTGTTGCTGTACAGAAAGCCTATCTGGAGATAGCTAAAGTGCTACCAATATGCATATGATACCCAGCTTTATTTCTCTCTAAGAGCTGAGTCAGTAGATAGGTCTGTGGTCAGATAGGTCTGAGGAAGTCTTGAATAAGTTTTTGAAGGATGGATACGGATGGTTGTATCTGAAGCTCTGAAGCTCTATCCAGACAAGACTGTGGTGTTGTTGTTCAATGGAGAAGCTACTCAAGAATTGCAGAGTCATCGCTTCCCCTGAAGAAGCAAATTCATAGCTTGAGGGTACTGCTAAGATCTTGGAGATACAAGTCTGTTCCATGGCATGATACTAAGAAATGCTGAAGGCAGAAGGAAAACCCAACCTGAGATGGATTGACTCAGTCAAAGAATCCACAGCCCTAAGTTTGCAAGATTTGAGCAAGGCTGTTAACAACAGGATGTGTTGGAGAATGTTGATTCATAGGGTTGCTGTAAGTTGGAAGCGGCTTGATGGCACTTAACCAGGCCCGTAGCCAGGATTTTTGAATTCAGGGGGACTTTAAATAAGTCAGGGGGCACTGAAATAAAAATTTTAAAACTCACATATACTGGCTGGCCCCTGACCCAGTTGGTCTTTCCATCTGGTGGCTGGATGCAGAAGGTCCCAGGTTCAATCTCAGAAATCCTCACTTAAAAGGATTAGGTCCTGGGGGAAGGGGAAAGGCTTGCCCCAGAAAGCCCCAAATGGACCAGTTCAGCATCAGGCAATCTGAGAAGTCAGGCAGGCCCTCAGGCACAGAAGCAGCAACAGAGGTGCTTGTGAGCTATGAGCAGCAGGCGAGTCAGAAGGGTGTACAGAAGCAGCATGTCGAGGAGCGGAGTGGGCATGCACAAAGGGCTGGGATCTGTGGGGGAGGCCAGGCTGCACAAAGTGCTTCTCCCCGTGCAAAATGCATGTAAGTCTCCCCCTCCTTCACACCTGTAGAGCCACTTGGCAGGAAGGACGAGCCAGCCAAGCATGGATCCCTCACTGTTTTACTTTTCCCCAAGGGGGTGTGGGAGAGAGTTCAGACTGTGATCCTTGCCTGCCTGCCTGCTGACTCTGCTGTGTGACAGGACAGGCCCGGGAAGCAGCAGCCACCGCCGCCATGGCCTGGACGGGGGCCTTCTTCTCTCCACCACTGCTGCTGATGGAGCAGCAGCTGGCCCCCTTGATGCCCCAACTTGAGGCGGCCGAGGAGGAGGACAAAGAAGAGGAGCCACCCCCCATTGGGGACCTTGGGGACCTGCTCCTCCCCAGTGCCCTGACCCCAGCACCTGCCCACCCCTGGCAGCCACAGCAGCGATGGGGGAAGGCAAGGAGAGGCCTGCTGGGCTGTTGGCAGGATGGTGGTGGTAGTGGTGGCGGGGAGGCCTCTGGGGGGCCCAGAGAGTCGGGGGCCCG
>NW_015170914.1:222939-244957 GCF_001447785.1 Gekko japonicus | reverse complement strand
GGGGGAAGGCAAGGAGAGGCCTGCTGGGCTGTTGGCAGGATGGTGGTGGTAGTGGTGGCGGGGAGTCCTCTGGGTGGCCCAGAGAGTCGGGGGCCTGGGCTGCATACCAAGTTGGGGGGCCTTGGCAGGAAGTTGAAGGGCTGGGCCCTGGGAGGCCCCACTGTAGCTACGGGCCTAAGCTAAGCTATTTCCACATCATTGCTGTGCTGAAAAATCAGTACTAACTGCCTGTCTGTTTCAGGCACAATTCAAAAAGCTGCTCTATTTTATTGTATTTGCATCAAATACACAAAAACACATATCTGAAACAGAGTAGAACCCTTGCCTCAGTGAGCCACATCTGTGTAATACATGCCAAGTCAACAGCTTTATTCAGGATTAAATCTTGAAGGACAGATGGGAGACTGGCCTGGCATTGACTGATAGCACCTAAAGAAATGGTGGCTAGATAGAGACTGTCACTGTAGCTAAGAGAAATCCTGGAACGGGGGTTAGTAATTAATTGCTTACCTGATTTACCCAGTTCCAACCCCCACCTATCCCTACCACGTACTTCTATAGGTGCTGCATAGATTGAATAACAATTAGTTGCAGGACAAGCAGATGTTGTTGTATCTCATCCTTAAAAAAATTACTGATGGTATAAGAAGTCTTGCAGCACTTTGAAGATCAACAAATCATGGCATAGGCTTTTGTGGACTAGAACCCACTTCTGCATCTTCCACAATAAACCTTTAAGCACCACAGGACTCTCTAGTTCTTTTCTGCAATAAACTAACACAGCTGTCCCTCAGGAATTTGATGCTATAGCAACTCACGGATTCATGATTAATTAAGTGGGGGAAACCTTCTCGAAATCTCTCCAATTAGATACTTTCTCTCTCTCGTACAACCCTGAAATTATTGCCCAAACCTTGTAGAAAAGTTACAGAGCACATTAAATATTGTTGCTCCTATTCTTGTCTCAGTACCAGTTATTAAAAGAACAGAAAGAAATTGAAATATCACCTGCATAGCAGTCAACTCAATTTGCTGTTTTGCTGGAAGGTGATTGCCAGTGAATCAGGCCTGTCTCTGAATTAACAGATAGAATACATTCCATTCCCTTTTGAACAACATTTGCGTGCTTTTGGTGAGGTTAGCTATTAATTTGATGGGTATCACAGCCCTTTTTATATCATATACTCATGGCATATCTCTCTCTCTCTCTCTCTCTCTCTCTCTCTCTCTCTCTCTCTCTCTCTCTCTCTCTCTCTCTTGTAAAATGGTTTAGAAACCATATGTTTCTTGCCACTAAGCCCTGAACTTGAAATGCAGGTTATATGACTAGGCCATGTGAATCCTACTAGAGATTCTACCGTCAGATCTTTTATTGTTGTTCTTACCATTTGTAAAACAAATGGGGCGAGCACTACTACTATCGAGATGTTATTATAGGAAGATGTTATTATAGGATAGGGCTTATAGTACTTCAATTTTTTCCAAGTAATTTCGGTGTAGTTTCCAAAGAATTTTGCTTTTGTGAAATTTTAGAAAGGTGGGGGAGGGGAGAGAAAGAGAAAGATTTTTTTCCAAGATGAGCCTTTCAATAGTCTTTATTATTAAGGAGGTAACCAGATGCTTTGCTAAAATGTTAGGGTCTCTCTACTTCAGTAGAAAGCTCTTTCTCAAAAAAAAAAGGGGGGTAGGTCAAGGGGAAAGCATTCTTTTACATTTTACTTTGTTAACAGAGGAAGTAATCTGGGCACATGTTTTAGTAATATCTCACTCCCAGCATAGAAATAAAGCTAAAACTAGAGCTGGTTTCAAATTTAATATCTTTCATTGAAATCTAGGCCTTTTGAAACCGAATGCAAGGTAGAACTCACAAAGTGGGATTTTTGTTTTATTGTAAAAGGATTAATTGCATTCCTTAGCTCAAGTCTGCTTAAGCTCATATACACCTTCTTCACTTGACTTGTGCCTTTACACATTATAAGCTACTAGATGTTTAAGAATACCTGATCTAGGTTTTAGATCTTCTATGTAGGTTTCAGTATGCTAAACTTTAACTTTCCTTCCCCTAATGTGATTTATACCAATTAAGGAGAAATTTGAGTGCCTTTTCTAGAAAAGTCTGGTATAGTTACATTGTAATAGTTACATTGTAATATAGTTATGGAGCTGCGGTGGCTCAAGTGGTTAAGACGCTGAACTGCAGGCTGTGGAAGGTCGGTAGTTCAGCAGTTCAAGACCCGAGTGTGCCGCATGACGGAGTGAGCTCCCGTCTCTAGTTCCAGCTCCTGCCAACCTAGCAGTTCAAAAGCAAGAAATTGCAAGTAGATAAATAGGTACCACTTCAGTGGGAAGGTAACAGCGTTCCGCGCACCTTGATGTTTAGTCGTGCCGGCCACATGACCACGGAAATGTCTTCGGACAGCGCTGGCTCTTCGGCTTTGAAACGGAGATGAGCACTGCAACCCTAGAGTCAGATTTGACTGGCTTTCGAGCAAGGGAACCTTTACATTTACTAATATAGTTACATGGTAATTCAGGGATTGTTTGTTGGTTTTCAAAGGTATTTATGCCCAGTGTGAATATTTGTTAAATATTTGGTATAACATTTAGGTTTTTTTAGTCTGATTTCTGATTACTTCTGTCATACTTCTCATCCCAAGTCAAATTTGACTTTTTCTCTTACTTTTGCTGAGTTTTTAATTATGTATGGTATACTACTTTTTGCAGATCCACAATGCAATCACCTCTTTCCAGCATGACTTGGCAAGCATCAGCAGCATATTCACATTCTACGCTTGTAGATATGGGATCATACCCATACCCACACAGTGTATGAGTGTGTGGCAGATGTGTCTGTGATCCAAATATGAAAGGTTATTACTATACAATATTTTTACATTGTATATTGGGAGACGTGAGAAAACTTGGTGACAGATTAAATAAAGTGCACAACGAAGAACCAAAGAGCCAACGAAGAACCAAAGATTAAATTACTACTTCATGACCAATGAACACTATGGGTGGTAAAGTTAAAATCACAGAGCAATCAAGGAGAAGGCAGCTCTGGAGGAAAGAAAATAAGTTCAGCCTTAAATACAAACATCAGAGCCATAACTAGCTAATTTGGCACCCAAGACAAGAATATAAAAATGTGCCCTCTAGACTTTTATAGTAGTTATTTCAATAAAAAGGTCAATACATGAATAACAACAGTAATTACAACACAATGTTGGTTTTAGTCATAATATACTTTTTCTGTACCCCCCGCCCAGCTTTGTGTGCCCAAGGCAAATACCTCACTCACCCATTGTTACAGCTGTGATAAACATGATCATGCATTTATTTCTGATGACACATATGATGCTGCCATGCCACCTCAAAGTGGCTCTGTATTCCTGCATATGGTACTGGAAATTGCCCCTCACATATCTATTGATTTGCAAAGTGGAAAATAACATTCTTTAGAACAAGTGGGAATTTTGGGCCAAGTGTTGGTAGTCACATGATAGAGTAATCATGCTGAAGCTGGAAATACCTGAGCCTGATTAATAATAAAATGACACAAAACATTGTGCAAATTTTTGAGCTCACCAGAATTCTTCATCAGGCTAGGTGTTACAATTTTTTAAAAAAATAGAGGAAGAAAAAAGTTTGAAACCTAGTCTTGCTAGCATTTGGTATAAGATGCTGGTAATCTTGTCATTTATTATTTTATAAGCCCTTGAATACTGGGAAAAAGAAATAAAGCACAAATATAATTCTTGTTGAAAGCAAAAAGGAAACATTTGCTAGTCATTATGTTAGTAATATAGGAGCTGCGGTGGCTCAAGGGGCTGTGGCTGGATGGTTATAGCAGAGCAGTCTGAGATTAAATCCAGTTAAGACGGAGGTCCTGTACCTGAGTCATGAGAGCTTGGGATCAGGAATCTGGCTCCCAGTGCTTGGTGAGGCATTGTTGACACCAGCACCGAGGGTGTGGAGCCTGGGGGTGATCCTGGATGCCTTACTTTCAATGGAGGCCCAGGTCACTGTGATTGCCAGGTCAGTCCCTAATGCCCAGTCCAGAGTATCCAAGGTGGAGTTTGTCCATCTGTCCATCAACATATAAAGCTGAGTGTCATCAGCAATGGCAATCATCTCTACTAATCACTTCTCTTGAAAACTCTATGGGGTCACCACAAGTCAGCTGCAACATGATGGCATTTTACACACACATAATAGCAGCAGCAGTCTGAATCAGAAAGGTCTGATGAGATTGGACCTTGGAAACTAAGCAGGGTTGGTCATGGTTAGTACTTGGATGGGAGACCATCAAGTAAGACTGGGTTTGCTCTGCAGAGGAATGCGATGGCAGCCTTCCTCTGCTCATCTTTTGCCCTGAAACCCCCATGTTGCTGAAGTTGCCATGAGTTGGTTGTAACTTGTTGGTGCGCACACACACGCACATGCACACACACTCAAATAATAGCAGCAGGAGTATTAACAACAACAATACTATGGGAAAACATGTAGGACACCAGCAAGAACAACTGAAATGTGCTGCTAGAGTCCTTTCTAAGAAATGGAAATGTCAGTAGAATGAACTATCTATAAGCTACCCCTTGAACAAGACAATGGAGTAAAGCTGAATTCTAGAAACTGCACTTATTTGCCATCTAATGATTTCACTTTTATTTAGAACCTGAACCTATCTCTATAATGGTTGAATGTGCAAGTAAGTTAACAGGTTGCCCTCTTTGTCCAAAATATTGTTTTCTTTGTATTAAGAAACACCTGCTGAAGGAGACAAACAGTGCACTCCTAAACAGAGTTACATCCTTCTCAGGCCATTGAAGTCATTGGGCTTAGAAGGGTGTCACTCTGCTTAGGACTGCACTGAAAAGGTAATATGTTATGTAAGAGGTAATATATGTTAAGATAAACTGGTCAGGGTTGTTTTCAAAAAGGAAATGTGTACAAAATGGAGGAAGTTAATTATAATGGAAGGGATTTGTCAGAAAAGGCACAAAAATTAAACAAAGTAAGATGTAATGCATAGGTTAAAGAATGGGGAAACACCTGATAATTTTGGACACCAAATTAGATGTAGTTAACTTGTGTTCAAATACTCTGAACTTTGCTAGCCAAAGGTCTGTTGCCTTTTCCCCTTAAAAATATTAGTGGTTATTATGTAAAAGACAGACCATTAGTAGCACAGAGTGAGACATCGCGGCGCCATCCAAAGTATGACTCTTTCTTCTATCTGTAACAGGATCCTAACAGCACAAGCTTGATTAGAATCTTATTTGCTGTTTGTGCTGACCACTTGGTCACCTGGAAAACTAACCAAGTTATTATTATGTGTCCCTTATTAACTTATTAACATGTAATTTATTTTCAATTATTGTAATCTAGCAATTTTTGTTATTTAATAGTGTGTTAGCATTTGTTCCTGGTATCTTTTTATTAACTGAAACATAAATCAGAACAAAGAAGGGAAGAGAACTAAACAATTCTATTATGAACTTGGAATACAGTGTGTTAAATCCAAACATGGAATTTCATCCTACAGTACCTTTCCTTACACAGGAGTCTGTGAACACAATGACTTCTGTGGATTCATACCTTAGCTCTATATATTTCCCTGTCCAATGCTATGCAGATGCAAGTATTTTAAATAAATAAGGATAAATAAATAAATAAGGATCAGAATACCTTAAAACTGAAAAATCATAATTTGTACACAGTACATTACACAATCTATTTGTTCATGAATTACTCTGTAGAAATGCCCAGAGAGTGGGTCAACAAACAGTCCATCCAAAAAACAAACAAACCTGGTTCCCTATTCATGACTGGTGAACAGAACATGAACCAGTGTGTTTTAGAGCATCCTTAATCAAGTGGTTAAGATGCTGAACTGCAGGCTGTGGAAGGTCAGTAGTTCAGCAGTTCGAGACCCAAGTGTGCCGCATGACGGAGTGAGCTCCCGTCTCTAGTTCCAGCTCCTGCCAACCTAGCAGTTCGAAAGCAAGAATTTGCAAGTAGATAAATAGGTACCACTTCAGTGGGAAGGTAACAGCGTTCCGTGCGCCTTGGAGATGAGCACCGCAACCCTAGAGACGGATTCGACTGGCTTTCGAGCAAGGGAACCTTTACCTTTTTAATCAGGGTGATGTTTATGACTCTCTGGGATTATATTATTTTGGAATCACTGTTCAGTTCATTTTAGTGGCTGTGGTATATAACTCATGTCTGGGTACCACAATTTGCAGGATTGTGCTTTTTGCATGCCACCACAACCTACTCTCTCAAATGTAGAATATTTAGTAATGGCATACTAAAAAGTATATGGTGCTTGTACAGCTTGTGTGTGCTGTTTTCTGCACATACTCACTTAACTGCAGTGTGTGCCACAGTGGCTCAAGGGTTAAGATGCTGAAGCTGTGGACCGGAAGGTCCGTAGCTCGGCAATTCGAGACCCTAGTGCCGTGGGACGAGTGAGCTCCCATCTCTGGGCCCAGCTCCGTTCGAAAGCAAGAAACTGCAAGTAGATAAATAGTGCCGCTTCAGTGGGAAGATAACAGCGTTCTGTGCGCCTCGGTGTTTAGTCATGCCAGCCACATGACCATGGAAACGCCTTCGGACAGTGCTGGCTCTTCGGCTTGGAAACAGAGATGAGCACTGCTCCCTAGAATCAGATTCAGCTAGCTCTTGAGCAAGGGAAACCTTCACCTTTTAATCACCCCATATCCAAGCCCAAATTGCTTCAGTAATAAGAGTTTCCCCCTGGCATATTCTGTCTTGACATTAAAGGATATGGAAAATACCAGATTCTTCTGCTATACTTCACTGACCTACTGTTTTAACATTACACTATACTCAGCTGCTACATTGCTTAGATCAGAGGAGTGCCATTTCTTAAGAAAATCTGATATAGATTACATAAGGCAAACACTTGCCACAGACTGAAAAGCTATGTGTGAACATCCAAGTGTTCTTCAGAAAAATACTACCTGCCAATTCACTGCCACAGGAGGTGGTGGTGGTGGCTACAAGCATGGACGGCTTCAAGAGGAAATTAGATAAACATGTGGATCAGAGATCCATCAGTGGCTATTAGCCACAAGTTATGGATAGGAACTCTGGGGAAGTGATGCTCTATATCTTGGTGCTGGGGGGGGGCAACAGTGGGAGAGCTTCTGGTGTCCTGGCCCCACTGATGGACTTCCTGATGGCACCTGGTATTTTTGGCCACTGTGTGATAGCGTGTTGGACTGGATGGGCCATTGGCCTGATCCAACATTGGCTTCTCTTAATTAATCATGTACGCAGGATAGCAAGCACCCAATCTGAATTTTTTAATTGGAAAACAACATCTTTAATATTTAAAACAGTTCTTATTCAAAAAGCATGAATAAATAAAATGGGATTTCCATACAATACCACTGAAAAACAAAGTCCAAGTGGTGTATATTAAAGCTTTCTTCTCTCAAAGACAAAAAAAGACAAAATCCTGGTTCTATGTGCAATTTTTCATATTAATCACACAATTTTATTCATAATTTTCTAGCATTTATATCTGGTATTCGAGAATAGTAATGTGCTATTCAGCTATAATTTTGTCAGTCACAACCAGCATTTTGTTTAGGAATTATTTAATTATTTATCTATTTGAGCTCTTCTCTGTCCTTTCTCAAGGGCCAAGGATGGCTTTCATTTAAATTTCAGAGGGCTAATGATATGGATAACAATAAATTTCATTTAATGAACAATAAATAATATGGATAACAATACATTTAAAAAGAAATAATATGAGTAACAATAAATGTAAAAGGAAATTTAAATATAAATAAACCGATTGAAGTCATTAAAACAGATAGATGTGTAATGGACAGTCTAAACTACCTGGGTCCACAAAAACATCACAAACATCACAAATTAGTCTTACATTACCAGAACAGCACTTCAGGCAATCTAAGACAATAAGAACATAAGAGAAACCAATGTTGGATCAGGCCAATGGCCCATCTAGTCCAACACTCTGTCTCACAGTGGCCAATAATACCAGGTGCCATCAGGAGGTCCAGCAGTGGGGGACCAGGACACTAGAAGCCCTCCCACTGGTACCCCCCCCCCAAGCACCAAGAATACAAAGCATCACTTGCCCCAGCCTGAGAGTTCCTATCTATACCTTGTGGCTAATAGCCACTGATGGACTTCTGCTCCATATCTATATATCTAATTCCGAAGATGCCCCCTGCGTGTGGATACCTAAATCCGCGCATTGGGGGCACCTGGAGGGGAGGGAGATGTTTGTGCACACTTGGGGCAGTCCCCAGGTGTGCACAAAAATCTTAAAAGTTTGAAAAAATATCGGGGGGATATTTAAATCCCCCCAAAAGTAACAGAGCGTCCCCTGCGCATAAGGTGTCCCCTGTCTAGACATTTTCATTGAGTTATCTGTGGTTGGCAGGTGGTCAGTCTCTGCCAGTTCGGACCCCATCAGTGTGTATTTATAGTTAGGATTTCTGGCTCCAGTGTGCATCACTTTGCACTTGGCCACACTGAACCCCACACTGAACCCCATGACTGCACCAGCTGTGAACTCCCTGACAAAAGAGTTATTTTGAGCCTTATTCATAACACTGATGAAGTACTTTACCATGAGTACCTGTAAAAAGCAACACTGAAGAATTCTCCAATCTTTTGGCTAAGCCCCTTTACATTTTTTAAAGAACAAGGAAAGGAGAGGTGGAAATCCCCCCCCTCCTCTAAGCGGCTAGAACAAGTGACTAAAGAAAAGCTGCGCTAAACATCTTGGGGGGCAAAAAGGACATGAAGACTGTTGTCTGAGATCCTGCGCACTTTGACTACATCCCAGAACCAGATTCTGATGCGAATTCTGACCGCACATCCATGCCCTCCCCAGATGATGCTGTGGGTGACCCTGCTCCTGCCTCACCAACTGAGTACCTACGTGTCTACTCAGAACAACTACTCTGGATGGTCAAGGCTTTAAAGATTGACTACACCTCTCCGAAGCCAGTAGAAGAAGACCCTGTTATGGACATTCTCTATTCATCTGATCCGGGACCAGTGGCCATTCCCTTAGTAAAGGGCATTAAAGAAATGACCTGTAATACTTGGGCCAGGCTGGCTTTCAACATAGGCTCCACTAGAAAGGTGGAAAACCTGTACAGTGTTAGGGAGGATGACACATATTTCCTATATCACCATCCCCAACCAAGTTCGATGGTAGCTGAGGTGATCCCATCTAAACAGACAGGAGGTCCCTGGTCCTCTCCCTTGGACAAAGAAGGGAGGAAATTAGACATCTTAGGGAGAAAGAGATCTATTCAACTGGTGCCTTAACCTTAAGAGTTGCTAGTTTCAATGCCATTTTGGCCATGTACCAGGTCCCCTTATGGGACCAAATGACCCCTTTCATTAACTGCCTACCTGATGATAAAAAAGAAGGGGCTAAACACACAGACCTCACTGCGACGGGTTCTGAGCGCTGATCTCCACTGACGGCGATGGCGCTCAAGGGGTGTTGGAGAAACACTGGGCCCAGCCTCCTACCTCTCCTCTGTGTCTGATGCCAGTAACTCGTTCGCAGCTGGAGGAGAGGGCAAATTGCTTACAGCCGGTGTCTGGTCAAGGACTTGCATCTCCTGTCCCTGAAGTTTAATGGGATCTATTGCAGCTGGCTGTTCCTCCCCCTCTGAGGAGGAGATATCGTTATCAGGCTGCCTACCCCTCCGGTCAGGCCGGGAACAAGGGAGACGTATGGCACCGTCTTCTGCTAAGGTACACTTCGCTGCTATTTTGGCTTTTCATTTGGGGATTAATTCCAAACCAGCTTTTTCGAATGCATTGTCTAAACGTTTTCTCAAAGGATTGTTTAATACTTTCCCTCCTATTATCCCGCCCTTACCACAATGGAGTCTTTCTGTAGTGTTGACTCACCTAATACAAGCACTCTTTGAACCAATGGCTACTTGTCCTTTGTCGTTCCTATCATCTAAGGTTGCCCTTCTGATTGCCATCAAGTCAGCCCAGAGGGTTAGTGAGTTACAGGCCCTGAGGTGCGATAAACCCTTTCTGAAGTTCCACCCAAACAAGGTGGTGTTAAGACCTAGTTTAGAGTTCCGTTCCAAAGTGCTCTCTAGCTTCTACCTCTCACAGGACATTATTTTCCCAGGTTTTTTTCCCCCCAAAGCCTTCCTCACCGGCAGAGACAGCATTACCCTCATTAGATTTCAGGAGAGCTTTATTGTTTTATTTAGAACTAGCAGTAAAGCCCGTTGTGGAAATAAATACAATGAGATCTAGAAAGAGGCTCTGGGGGAGTGCTCTGGCTTTGGGCAAACAGTGTCATTTTGCTGTGGTGACCTCAGCAGGGTATAATGGCAGAGTCCACTGTTTTCTCCAGAGGAACTGATCTCTGCTCCCTGAAGAGCAGTTGTAATTTTGAGTGATCTGTAGCCCTCACCTGGAAATTGGCAACAATTGTTACCCAGGACGAAATGGCTGGTTTGGAGGGTGGAGTGAAGTTTTTTAAGCATTATGCCATCGATGTTCATTCTAGGGCAGATGCGGCTGTGGGAAAAGCAGTGTTACACTCATTATTCAAATAAAAACCTCTTCTCGCCCACACCCACTTCCTATATTGTTGTAGCTCACTGATCTCCCATGGGGGACTGCACAGAAGACACGCTGATGAAATTCCTTGATCTAGATCTAGGACCAGATTCTTCTTTTGTGATTTCTTTACTAGAAACTAGAATGCTCCTTTCTTAACTATAAATCCCCATATTTCTAGCCTTGAGCTTTGTGGAATGTGCAAAAAAGTATTCCTGTATCCAAAAGAAAAGAAAAGCCTTGATAGATGAATGATGAAACTCTTAAAATTGTTAAAGACAGATGAGAAACAAAAGTAAAAAGTGACAGAAATATAATCAAAAGCCTAAGTGCAATGTTCCAAAGACTCACACATAGAGACAAAGAGAACTATTATCATAACCTGTGTAAAGAAACAGAAGAGAACAACAAAAAGGAAGAACAAGAGATTTGCTCCACAATGTTCAAGAAAATGAGGAGAAATTTAAAGCATGGTTAGGCATGCTGAAAGTTCAATATGTAAATACATTAACTGAACAGGACAAAATAAAAAATACACTGAATAACTTATACAGAAGAAATCAAAGGATGATAGGTTCCATCAAAGAAGTGTTGTTGTTTTTTAAGAAGAACCTACATTTTTAGAAAGTGAAGTGAAAGATGCACTCAAAGCAATTGGGAGAAACAAATCACCAGGAGTAGATGGGATATCAGTAGAGCTATTCCAAACTGCAGAAACTGAGTCCATCAGTTGGCAACAAATCTGAAATACAAAACAATTGCCCACAGATTAGAAACACTCAATCTACATTCCAATTCTGAAAACAGGAGATGTCAAAAACTGCAGCAACTATTGGAGCAACAACTATCACATTAATTTTTCACCTGAGTAAAGTGATGTTCAAAATCTTACAACAAAGACTCTTAACACATATGGAATGAGAAATGCCAACGCTGGATTCAGCAAAGGAAGAGGCACTAGAAATCATATTGCAAATTTAGTTGGTTACTGCAGCACGTGAGGGATTTCAGAAAGCAAATCAGCTTGTGTTTCATAGATTACAGCAAAGCTTTTGACTGTGTAGATCATGAAAAGCTATGGCTGGTTTTAAAAGAAATGGGTGTGCCACAACATCTGATTGTTTTGATGTACAACCTATACTCTGGACAATAGGCCACTATTAGGACAGAATATGGAGAAACAGAATGGTTTCCAATTGGCAAAGGCATCAGATAAGACCTATCTGGTCAATGTATATGCAGAACATATCGTAAGGAAATATGGATTAGTTTTGGATAAAGGTGGAATGAAAATTGGTGGAAGGAACATTAACAATTTGAGATATACGGATGACACCACATTACTGGGCAGAATATAGTGAAAACTTGAAATGACTGCTGCTGAGGGTTAAAGCAGAAAGTGCCCAAAGCAAGATTACAGCTGAACATCAAGAAGACAAAAGTCATTACTATAGAGGAATTACATAACTTTAAGGTTGACAATAATGAGACTGAAATTGTTGAAGGGTTTTCTACTCCTTGGCTCCATCATCAACCCAAAGGGAGACTGCAACCAAGAAATAAGGAGATTGAGACTGGGAAGGACAGCCATGAAATAGCTAGAAAAGATTCTTAAGTGTAAGGATGTGTTACTGGTGATCAAAATCAAGATAATTCATTATACAGCATTCTCCATTACTGTGTATGGGTGTGAGAGTTGGACAGTGAATAAAGCCAACTGGAAGAAAGTTGATTCATTTGAAATATAGTCTTGGAGGAGAGTCATGGATACCATGGACCACCAAACAGACAAATAAGCGGGTTCTAGATCAAATCAAGCATGACCTCTCCCTAGAAGCTACAATGACTAAACTGAGGCTATCATATCACATTATAAAAAGATAAGACTCACTGGAAAATATAGTTGTGATAGGAAATGTTGAAGGTGGCAAGAGATGGACCCAACATGAGATGGGCTGGCTCAATCAAAGAAGCCATAGCCCTCTGTTTGCAAGACCTGAGCAAGGCTGTTAATGATAGGGCATTTTGGAGGTCATTGAGTCATAGGGTCGCCATAATTCCGAAGCAACTTGATGGCACTTAACACACACACACATACACACACACTTTTTCAAACAAGGTTTTCCTGTCCTGCATAATTGTAAACAGTGAGTAAGTGACTAGTAAGTGATAATATTTTTGAGTAATAAATATGACATATAAATGACTGTAATTTCAAGGTAACTAACTGAATAGTGGTAGCGAAACTCTCAAGTGAAAACAGAATGCTTTAATGCTGAATACAGTCTTCTTGATATTAGTCTCTTTTTGAGTCAATTATCTACAAATTTAAAAGTCTCCAAGTAAGCTCCATAGACCTTAAAGCTTCAAAAATAATTATTTTTTAAATTGCCATAATTATGGGGCCAATCACCCTTTCCTGAAAGAAACCCCAAAGGAAGGCATGAAATACTCATGTCATTTCATTTTCTGAGAACTCTTTCTAATTGCTTTGCAAGATGGGTATGGTTGGATTGGGCCATTCTGTGCTGTGAAGTAGGCCACAACTCTGATGCTTTCCAATGTACCTGGGGAAAGAAGAGGTCTTTAATGTACAGGTTGCTAATTCCGACAAACCACAGACAGAGAAAGGCACATGAAATCACAGCAATTCTGAAATAGAAAGGGTCTGATGGTCGCTTAATTCAGCTTCCGGACATGGCATCCCACATACATTTCCAGAATAGTCCATAAGATTCAGGAAAAGTTCCATGCCTACGGAAACACTTAGAGCCATAGAAAGCAACAAATGATTCAAGGATCTTTTGACACATAGTATCAGGAAAGGCAACATTGTTCTAAGTATAATTTAAAGATTATATTTTTAACTCCAAAATATGATGAAGATTAAAACATAACATTTATGTCTCCACAGCAAAAAAAAAAAAAAGCATTGTGTTACCTGCTTTTGCTCCAAATGGTGAGCAGAGACCAAATCTTGCTAAATCCAGTATTTAATCCTGGATACAATTATAGGTAGGCCAGAATGGACGGGATAGAAATCAACAATAAATAAATAAATAAAAATACCTAAACCCACTGTGAATGATGATTTGGGTTATTGTTGATCCATATATCTCAATACAGGAGCTGCGGTGGCTCAAGGGGTTAAGACGCTGAACTGCAGGCTGTGGAAGGTCAGTAGTTCAGCAGTTCAAGACCCGGGTGCCGCAAGACGGGGTGAGCTCCTGTCTCTAGTTCCAGCTCCTGCCAACCTAGCAGTTCGAAAGCAAGAAATTGCAAGTAGATAAATAGGTACCACTTCAGTGGGAAGGTAACAACGTTCCGTGTGCCTTGGTGTTTAGTCATGCCGGCCACATGACCACAGAAATGTCTTCGGACAGCGCTGACTCTTCGGCTTTGAAATGGAGATGAGCACCGCTACCCTAGAGTCGGATTCGACTGGCTTTCGAGCAAGGGAACCTTTACCTTTTTATATGTCAATACAGAATACTTTGTATGTTTATCTCGTATTCATTTATTGTAACTCATGCTTCAGTAATCAAGAAGGTTATTTATGCTCTTGACTACATTATTTAATAGGATCCATTTCAGTACACTTTTTTTTAAAAAGTCATTGTAGTCACCAAAAAGTTTGTTTAAATAGATGCAGCTTTAGTTGCTGTTGAGAAGATACAATGGGGGAAGGGCACCACATTCCAATAAAATGGCATTACAGAGATGGGGAGTAATAGTAGAGAAAGCTCTGTATGTCATGATAATCCTTCTCACTTCACTTGGAGGAAAGGCACAGACAAGAGCCTGTGATGATTGAGTGTCCTGACAGGACAACATGGGAGCAGGTGGTCCTTTAAGCTTCTTAGTCTCAGATCATATAGGGTTTTATGGGTCAAAACTAGCACTTCAGATTGGGTCCTAAAACAAACTGGTAACCAATACAGATATTTTTAAAGATTGGGTTGGTATGATGACTATAAATAATCTCAGCAAGTAGAAGGGTTGCCATTGTTTGAACTACTTGAAATTTATTGTAGTAATCTAATTGGGAGGTAATTACTGCATGGATCACTGTGGCTACCTCTTATTTGTTGAGGAAGGGCTGCAACTGATGAGCCATCTGAAGCTGGAAAAGGTGCTATATCCATCTGTACATTTGAAAATCACTACATTCTGGGTTTACACATCTGCTTTTTAAAGGTCAGTGCTATCCTTTCCATGATTGTCTCCCAATCACCTGATTAGTGCTAACAACATGTAATACTTCCTCAGTTGTTTGCTGTAGTTTATTGGCTCTCATCCAGCTCATTACAACATTCAGACACTGGTACAGAACACCTACTGGCTCACTTTATCCAAGTAAAAGAAAGAATAGAGTTGTGTCATCAGCATACTGCTGACACATAATCTCATAACTCTGGATTACCTCTCCCAGGAGTTTCAGGTAGATACTAAAGAGCACAGGGAAGATAATAGAACCCTGAGTAACTACCACAGTATCAAACACACCACTTTCTGGAAATGGTGAGCCAAGTAGGAGAACAACCATGGCCTCCAACCTGCAACCTGACCAGCTGCTCCAAAAGAAAAAAGAGAAGAAGAGAAGAAGAGATTGGATTATACCCTGCCCTTCACTACCCAAAGGAGTTCTCAGAGCAGTTTACAAACTCCTTTCCCTTCCCCTCCTCACAATAGACACCCTGTGAACAGTGTTCCCTCTAAGCTGAGTTAGTGTGAGCTAGCTCACACGTTTTTAGCCTCTGGCTCAAACATTTTTGTCTTAGCTCAGGAAAATGACTCCAGAGCAGACTAATTTATGCGGTAGCCAAATCACTTGCTCACAATTTTAATGCCAGTAGCTCACAAAGGAGAATTTTTGCTCACAAGACTCCACAGCTTAGAGGGAACATTGCCTGTGAGGTAGGTGGGGCTGAGAGAGCTCTGACAGAAACTGCTCTTTTTCAAGAACAGCTGTGCCAGAACTGTGACTTGCCCAAGGTCATCCAGCAGCTGCAAGTGGAGGAGTGGGGAATCAAACCCAGCTCTCCCAGATTAGAGTCCACGCACTTAACCACTACACCATACCACAGTTAATGATATCCAAAGCTAATGAAAGGTCTAGCAGAGAGGCAATAGGGATACACCCCCACTGTTATATTCCTGGCATGTCACCCATAAAGTCAACCAGTGGAGTTACTGCCCCAAAACCAGGTTTGACACCTGGTTGAAATGAGTACAAATAATCTGGAGTTGTGACATTACCATTTGGTGTGAGCTAGCTCACAGTTTTTTAGCCTCTGGCTCACACTTTTTTGTCTCAGCTCAGCAAGGATGGCTCCAGAGCAAACTGATTTATGCAGTAGGCAAATCGCTCGCTCACAACTTTAATGCCCGTAGCTCACAAGGTAGAATTTTTGCTCACAAGACTCCACATCTTAGAGGGAACATTGGTCACAAGCACTCTGCCCTGAAAAGGAATACTGGCAACTGGTTGTTCAAGGTATCTCAATGTAGTGAGTGTCTAAGAACTCATATGTTTTCATCACAGAAACATTTTCTGGTATCCTAAATTAATTGACAACTTTCTCCTCTTTTGCACTGATTTTTACTTGTGTGTTCATACAGGCAGGGGTCATTTCGTAGAAAAAGAGCTAGGGGGACTCATTAGCATAACTCATTAGCATATGCCACACCCCCTGACATCACCGGAAGTGTGTCCTCCCCACAGCCGGCAGCGACCTCCAGCGGGCACCAGCAGGGAGCTCCAGGCCCCGCCCTCCCGCACCTCACCCGGGGGGATGGCGTCCCCCCGCGTCCCCCCCCAAATGACCCCTGCATACAGGGATGTGCAAGGATAACTAGGCCAAACTCTTTTATCCTTTAGGAATCATTTTCCATTATTGTTCTCTTAATGTGCACTACAGGGAGGCAGTTGTATCCTTTGGAAAATAACTTACTAATATGACTAATTTTATTTATTTTTAGAAGTTATAGCTGTATACATTCTCATATAGAGTAGATATAAGCAAACACAACAGCCACTATCCAGCAACGAATTAAGTATGACTAATTGTTGGTTAGTAGCTAGGATATTTAATTTAAAACCGACTAAAATGAAGTATATTTGAATCCTAAGATTCTTCTACAGAAAAATTAAAAGAATAAAGACAAATTCCAGATAAGTTTGTAACATATTATATATTTCAGAGCAAGCTATGAATGTGAGGTTTTCAGTGTAACCGATCACAAAGGGTGTATATTTATACAACCCTGATTCTCAGCTTTTTAAATCTTAATTACCTTGCATTTATTTTCAACAAGCTGCCACAAAAGGCTAATTTTCATATTACATTTGTTAATGCTAATTTTTAATTTAAGAGCATGTTTATTTTTTAAAACAAAAAATATTAAAACCACACAATTTTGTTCTTATTGCAAATGTCATACAATGTTGTAGGTCAGATCGTAGATATTACTCTTATGCCTTCATTTTATTCAGCATCCTATCAAAGTTTTTAAACATTTAATCTAAAGTCCTCAGAACTATGTTACTATGTTAATGCTAAACATGATTCCTGATTTGTGTTACATTATCACATTTGGATACAATGGAAAGGAAAGCAGTATAATTTCTCAGTGTGTACTTCCTGCTTTATTTTAAACCATAAAATGAGAATGTTTTATATTGCAGAACAGTGTCAGTTCCCACCACAAACTTTATTTGTCTATAAAAGTGCTAGGTTAAAAAAATGATTTCTATATCCACAAAACAAAAGGGAAAGGATGCATTGAAGTCATTTGTACAAACTCGAACTGTATCTGCTAAATATTTTCTAACTGCTTTAAAAAAAAATCCAGAAGGCAAACTTACGATGAATAGAAACAATACTGGTCAGCTGCATGTGTTGCGTGTTGTTTGAATGAAAAGTAATTTATCACTTCTGAAATAAAAGCTGTTTATTCCTGTGTCTCACTGTCTCTGAGAATCTTTACAATTTATCTGTGGGGGGAGTAAAGTGAGAAACTGTACCGTTATTAGCATATGAATACCTGACACATGAAATTGGCTGTACAATAACAGAAGGACATTTGCTGTTGGTGTATGCACACAGACAAAGCAGCCATTTTGAAAAAAATGAAATGGTGTTGGGGTTAACCCTTTGCCTGTCTATCTGGTTTCACACTATTGCTTTGATTAGGACAGTCTGGAAGCAAGCGTTCAAATGCAAAGGTTGTGGGGGAAGCTCATTTGCTTTAGTTTTTAAAAAAGCATTGATGACATCAATTATGTCTATATACATCAGGAAAAATATAAGAAACAGGAAAGAGACTCAGAAAAAGAAAACAACTGTGTATATCTGCAGCTCTTTGCATTCGCACATCCTGACTAGTGAGAAGAAGGCAAATCCATCCCACGTGTAAAGTGTCCAGGAATGAAACATTGCCTGCCTGCGTACAGTTTTTTTTTTTTAATTTAATGGCAGTAACTTTGTGGTCCTTGGGTCAGATGTGTGAAACTATTTCTCAAAGAACCCGCATACATAATTGAGGCCCGATGAAGGGTTCTCAGTCGAAGTTGCCAGGCTACATTCATTTCAAAAGCAGAGCCATTTGTTATCAAATTTAAATTAACTCTCTCGACACTGAAGCTGTAGTATAAAACAAGGATTTTCAAACAACATTTTTTTAAAAAATGTGAAAGAAGAACTGTGAATAGTAAATACTCCCCCACCCCCAATAACAAGTGATACACTTTATTGGACTTTTAAAGCAACAATTTTTTAAAAAGTGATTCAAAAAAGCACTGTGCTGATGCCACTTGGGAGATACATGTTTAGTACATGTAACTTCTACTTAAGTACATACAGCAAATAAGTATATATAACATCTTTTTTTAAAAAGACATACTGTCTCAAAGTAAATCTCAGGATGCTGTGATAGTTTCAACTTTAAATGTTTCTTTTGTTCATTTTTCAACTGTTAATTAATGTATTGATGGATAAATAATATTTAACTTTGATTTTATTCATTGTAGTAACCACTAATTGATTTAAAAAGTTTAATGTGAGTAATAAGAATTGGTTTTAGTAAGGAAAATTAACCAAGTTTGGTGTAGTGGTTAAGTGTGTGGACTTTAATCTGTGAGAACTGAGTTTGATTCCCCACTCCTCCACTCGCAGCTGCTGGATGATCCTGGGCACACCATAGTTCTTTCAGAGGTGTTCTTGAAAAAAAAAAGAACAGTCAGAACTCTCTCAGCCCCACCTACCTCACAGGGTGTCTATTGTGGGGAGGGGAAGGGAAAGGAGTTTGTAAGCTGCTCTGAGACTCCGAGTGAAGGGCGGGGTATAAATCCAATCTCCTCCTCCTCCTCCTCCTACTACTACTACTACTACTACTCCAGACTCAGAAGCATTTTTGGAAATAAGTCATGTTGTTAGTAATAGATTTACATTTAGTTAAATGTCCTTTAGCTTTTTAACATTAGATTATTAAATTTAAACATGGCGTGGGGTTCATTTCTAAAAATATGTACGACTGTACATATATATGCATGTAAGTAAAATATTGTTCCAACCAGTGATTACAGTAATTATATTACAGTAGTATATTACAGATACAACATATAAGAAAGAAGACAAGAATTGTATGTGTCTTTCACACTCACATAAAAATACACAAAATGAGGCTGTGTGTGTGATTTTAGATATATTCCTATTCAAGTCCTCGGTTCAAAACAAGGAATCTATGAAATGTGAGTGCTTCTAGCCACTGTAAGTTGCTGCGTCAGCAGAACCCTCTAGGTCTGAAACCTTACCTGCATACAGCAGAATGGTGCAAAGGAGTCCTGAGGCCATAAGGTGAATGGCATCATTTCAGGCTGCAAGATCACATCTTTGAACACCACCCTATATACCAAATAGAATCTCTGTGCAAGCATAGCTGAGAGTGGGCTGGGTTAGAAGAACCCTTCTGCCTGATACACTAGATGTTTGCTTACAGAAAGCTCTCTACATGGGGAAGCATCAAAAACAGCATGATCTGCCTGCAGTCTGAAGTGGTACTGTTCATACAATCATCTTGTATTGCTGCATTCACTGACCAAGACTGATACATTTTAAAAACTGCCAGGAACATAGCGGCCTTGTCTGAAGCTTCCCTTCGACTCTTGGCCAGGGCAGGCAGTGGGTCACTGGGTGGGGGCTAGTCTCACATGGAGCAAAATAAGATAGTAGAATCTGAGGTGGGAAAATGGACTGTAAACTTCAGACTGTAGGAGGGGAAAGTCACATTCTTACTGTTCCCCTATGTAAAAACTCCCTGGAAGCTAAAACAGTAGCACATCTGGATAAAGCTCCTGTAGTTTTTCATATACAGAGTATTATTACAATGTAGGAGAACCATGAAAAAGTAATCCCTACCCTGCAATCTGAAGTGGTACAGTCCATTCAACCACCTTAGCATTCTGACACTTCAGTATCTCCTTATTCCACTGCATGTCTACAGCAGCCCTGAGCCCTGAGGCATGCATGCGGGAAGAGCATAGAATCCAGCCAAAAAGAACGAGACAGCATGGTGTATAGAGTTATAGAGTCACAGAATCATAGATCATCTAGTCCAACCCCCTGCACAAGGCAGGAAATTCACAAATACCTCCCCTCCACACCCCCTATGACTGTTGTTCCATGCCTAGAAGATGACAAAAACCCTCCAAGATCTCCAGCCAAATTGGCCTGGAAAAAAATTGCTTCCTGACCTCAAAGTGGTGATCAGCATTTCCCTGGGCATGTAAGAAAGGGCCACAAGAACTAAGCACTGAGGCAAGCCTTCCTGTCCTCCCTCTCATGATCTGCCTAAGTTCACAGAATCTGCATTGCTGTCTGATGGCCATCTAGCCTCTGTTTAAAAACCTCCAAAGAAGGAGAGTCCAGCACTTCCCGAGGAAGCCTGTTCCACTGAGGAACCACTCTAAATGTCATGGAGTTCTCCCTAATGTTTAGCTGACAACTCTTCTGATTTAATTTCAACCTGTTGGTTCTGGTCTGACCTTCTGGGGCAACAGAAAACCACTCTGTACCATCCGCTATATGCCAGCCCTTCAAGTACTTGAAGATGGTTATCATATCACCTCTCAGTTGTCTCCTCTCCAAGCAAAACATACCCAGCTCCTTCAACCTTTCCTCATAGCACATGGTCTCCAGACCTCTCACCATTTTCATTGCCCTCCTGTGGACACGTTCCAACTTGGCCAGGGATCATTTTGTAGAAAAAGAGGTGCAGGAGCTCATTAGCAGAACTCATTAGCATAACTTATTTGCATATGCCACACCCCCTGACATCACCGGAAGTGTGTCAGAAGGCAACACCAACCACTCAGGGTCCACTGGACTGTTTTGGATTGCTAGCTATTGGGGGGGGAAAACATGCAGATCTGTCCTCACAGAGGAGGGAGAGCTTGTACCTGAATAAAACTTGGTCTTAAAGGTACCACTGGACTGTTTTGAACTGGGGGCCGAGGGGGGGCTCTGCAACTTACCTGGCTGCTTCTTGCTCTTACTGAGGGCTGCTGGGAGCAGGGGGTGGGAATTGTTGCATGTGCCCGCCCCTGGGCTCTTTACTGCCAGAGCTCCGCTCCTGTGCGCTCCTGCAGGAAATGGCCGCTGAACTTGTCTATATCCTTCTTAAATTGTGGTGCCCAAAACTGAATACAATACTCTAGGTGAGGTCTAACCAGAGCAGAGTAAAGCAGTACCATCACTTTGCATGATCTGGACACTATACCTCTGTTGATACAACTCAAAATTGCATTTGCCTTTTTAGCAACCGCATCACACTGCTGACTCATGCTCAGTGTATGGTCTACTAAGACCCCTAGATCCTTTTCACACATGCTTCACACATGCTACTGCCAAGGCAAGTCTCCCCCAACCTATAATTATGCATTTGATTTTTCTACCTAAATGCAGAACTTTACATTTATCCCCATTGAAATTATTTGTTTTAGCACAGTTGTAGCACATCCTGTATCCTGACTCTGCCTTGAGTTCTACCATATTCGTTACCCCTACCAATTTAGTATCATCTGCAAATTTAATAAGCATTCCATCTATCCCTTCATCCTAATCTCTTCCTATAATATAATTCTGTAAGACGCAAAGTCACGCAATGTGCACCTACAGTGTATGGACGGCTCGCCTGTCCGTCAACGGCGTGCCCACGTCCCATTGGTCACGTCGTCTGAGTCCCACCTCAGACGCAGATTCAAGCGACCTGCGCAGGATCTTCCCAGCTGGAGGCGGCAGGCGGCTGCCACGGGCGCCGGGCTAAGGCCGGCGGCCGGCTGTGGCACGGCGGAGGAGGCGGGCGACGTGCGGAGGGGTGGCTGGAGGTGACCGCC
>NW_015170914.1:216897-222853 GCF_001447785.1 Gekko japonicus | reverse complement strand
GGGGGGGCTAGCTGCCCGTTGTATCACCCTGCTCTATGGGCCTTGCTCCCTAGTCATTAATAAAGAAGTTGAACAAAACAAGTCCCAGGGCTATTTTTGGGCAGGAACACAAGAACGGAGTTCCGGCTAGCTCCCGAGTTGGCCACGCCCAGCAGGAACTCATTAGCATAATAGGCCACACCCAACAGTAGAAACTCATTAGGATTGGCTACATTAGGGGTGTGTGGCCTAACATGCAAAGGAGTTCCTGCTACAAAAAAGGCCCTGGGTTTTGACAACAAACAAGGTAAACAGAATAACAAGCAAAAGGTGGGTGTGGCTGGATAACCACACTTCTGGTAACATGTGGGTGCGGCCTAATGTGCTAATGAGCTGTGCTGTCAGGGGTGTGGCCCAATATGCTAATGAGTTCCTGCTGTTGGGTGTGGCCTATTATGCTAAAAGTACCAGATGAGGATGTGGAAGAACCAAGTTCAAATCTCCACTCTGTCATAGTGAGTCACACTATTTCAGCCTGACCTACCTCCTGGAGGTCACCCAGAAATATCTATGGACAACAGAGATCAGTTCCCCTGAAGAAAATGGCTGAGTTGGAGAACGGACTGCATGGCATTATGTCCTGCTGAGGTCCCTCCTCTCCCCAAACCCTGTCTTCCCCAGACTCTACCCCCAAAACTCCAGGTATTTCTCAACCTGAAATTGTCTTTTGTGTTAGGGAGAAACTGAGAAGAGGAGAATGATATTGTAAGCTGTTTTGGATCCCTGTTGTAGAAAAGCAATATATATATATATATATATATGCATATATATGAGAACAACAGGCAGTTAGCACAGAAGCTAGTGCAGGACTCTCCAACTTGTAGCTCACTGGCTGTTGAAGAGTAGTTTGTGCATCCCCTAGAAGACCCAGGAACAGATCACAGAAAGATCTGCTCTAGGCTTTTTAAAAGAAATGTATTTATTTCATAGGATTTTTAAAATCTGTGTTGTTTAACTGATAGCTTCATTTCTGGGGCTCTTTCTAGTCCATGCTCTGTTTTGAAGACAGGACAAAACTTGGAGCATAGTTTGGAACAGTTGTCAGTACCCAGTAGTAGAAAAACTTGATGACCCCCGAGCTATGAGGAGGGGGCTGAAGTCTGCAAGCACTTTTCCCACATTCCTGTATCTGAGTCTTCAGCATCTGTTAAACCTTCCCCTATGCACAGTCCTAAATGTGGTTTTAATTGTCAAAGACATTCTGCTTGATGAGTTGATTCTTTAGTGTTCCATCCTTGGGTAACCATCTTAAACATCTTATATGTAGTAAAATCAGTGGGATGAATTTTACCAGGCATATTCTTTCTGAATAACAAGCCATTCTGCAGGTTATGCAGAGTTTGTTGAATGAGATGACTGCTGGGCTGACATTAAAAATATATCCTGATTGCTCATACATTAATTCGAAAAGCCCTGTGACTTTCAGTGGAAGTTGCTTCTATGCAATGAGCCCAGCATAAGTTGTAATTTAGGTAAGTTTTGCATCATTTTTTTGTGCTAACGAGGACTTCTGAAAGGCTGGGTTATTTGGAAATAAGCCAAACCTATTGTAGCTATTAACACATATGCTACCAAGAGCAACTAATTTTTGCCTTTGCATAATCTGAAATAGAAAGGATCTAGTTTCCTAAAATGGTGTACTTGGAATTATTATATACAATTTTGATTCTGACCACCTTGGTTTAAAGCACACTTCTAAAAACTGAATTCAGATGGAGTTACTTGTAAGGAATTTATTTAGGACTGACATGAGGTGTTACATATCGAAATGAAGGGCACAATCCACTGGGAAGTTCTTTTGTGCAGGCCCCATTGCTATGAAAAGGAGCTGTGCAAGTTCTCAGTGGGCAGTCATGCTCAGAGTGCCGCTTTATTTCATGTCACTGAACTTCCCAATGGACTGCACCTTTTGATTGATATGGTTATTAATCAATTTTAACTGACAATGTACTTGGCTTCTAGACTCTAGACACATTAACTGAGGACACAGCAAAGTTTTCACAGGACTCACCTAAGGACTTCAAGACACAGCAAAGTTTTCACAGGACTCACCAAGTTCAAGGCCAGCCCTATTGACTGCACCACACTAGTTTCTATTAATTTGCATTAACTATTTCTCTCTTTTTTGTGTGTTTTTGCATTTTGTTTGTGTGCCCGTGCCTGGAAGTCATGGCGACTCCGACTCGCGCTTGGAGAATGTTCAGAGAAGTGGCTTGACAGTTTGCCTCTGGCCTCCCAACTCTGGTATTCTTTGGAGATATTCCATCCAAATAGTTGCCAGGGTATTCTGAGATCTGACAAGATTGGGCTTGCCTTGGCTATCCAGGACAGGGCAATTTGCATTAACTATTTCTGTTGTGCATCCTCTTGGAGTTCCCTCATTATGTGTATTTTGCAGTTCTGAAGACTGGAACAAATGTTTGGGAAGATGTTCTGAAGTTGTATCGTTCTAGTAAAGGTAAAGGTTCCCTTGCTCGAAAGCCAGTCGAACTTAGTTTTAGGGTTTTACTGCTCATCTCCGTTTCTGTTGTGCATCCTCTTGGAGTTCCCTCATTATGTGTATTTTGCAGTTCTGAAGACTGGAACAAATGTTTGGGAAGATGTTCTGAAGTTGTATCGTTCTAGCAGGATACTAATTAATTTTACTTGTTCTTCCCTAGATCTTAGTTTTAATGCTTTACTTCTGGAATCTGTACTTGTTCCTTGGGCACTCCGTAAGTGTCAGGTGCTTGGGATTCCTTGATCTCCTTTAGTAGCTAAAAGGATCAGAGACCCCGGTCATACGGGCCGGAAAATGCAGGGGGGGGGGAGCGTGGCTGTTTGCCCCGGAGGAAAATAACGTGCGGTTGCGGGATCAGATGTCCCTTCGAGGTCCCGTGGAGGTCCTGTGGTTAGGGGGCAGGTGCCAATCACATGATGATCCTGCAGTGCGGCAAAGAAGCGGTGCAGCACGATCACACCAGCAATCGCTAGGCGCCGCTTCCATGGCAAACGGGATGGATTTTTTTTTAACTGAAGTTTGTGCATACGCATAACTGAGCAATCGTATCTGCACATCCGAAGGCGGGTGGTGGGCTTACCGGAGAGGGCGACAGATACTTCTGGAAAACCTGTTTGCGATGGGACATGGGCGGGTGCCGGATGCCACGGGATTCCACCGGAAACGCAATCAGGTGCCTGCCCTTGCCCTGCGGTTTCCGGAAACTAGTACCTTGGAGGTACTAGTTTTTTACCCTGCATCTTTGGCGGGAAGCCTCGGGTTCGGCACGGGAGCTCTACGCTTCCCAGATGTGGTGGTGTGATTGCGCTTGGAAAATCCACCTATCTTCCGTCTCTGTAGCGTGGCTAATGTTCTGTGTGACCGCAGCCATAGTGCAATATTTGAAGTCCCACAAGACTTCCCCTTAAGTGATCCTCTGGGTTAGCAATTTGTGGCTTTATGGAAAGGGAACAAAATCTTCAAGAATCAGCAAGACATCCCTGATATCTTCACATATAGATGGCAAGATCTGATCTCTATCTCCACAGCTGCTGCACTTTCCCATTACTTCCACCTTATACCCCATTTACTCTTTTCTTCTTGTTCTTTTTGTACTAAGCCTTTTCTTCTTATCTCTTGCTGTATCTGGCTACTCTTTCAAGAAACCTATTGCCTATTAATTTTTTTTTCCTTGAGTGGGCTAAGGTGGCTTATGTGGACCATCTGTGTTGTTATTTCTTTGTCGTTGTAGTTTTTATTGTGAACAATTACAATCTTACTAATAAGGAGGGGGAGAAATTGATGCAAAATATTTTTTTTAAATGATGGTAGTTACAGAGTTTAACACTTGCATGAAGGTTTTTCTAGAGATATATATTTCCTCCCACCATGTTATTTTAAAACCACAACCATTTGCTTATTTAAAGCTCTTAGCAGCTAACAATACTACAAGGTTAGTAAATCCTACCAGCCACTCTTTCAGAATCTTTATTTACTAGGGGAAGTAATGTACCTTACTTGTGTATCCATGACAACAACGTAACGTGCCAGAGCAGTACTAGAGTTTTCCTTGCAACTGCAATATGAGATTAAGCGTAAGAGGCTAAATCTTATTAAATAGCAGAAGCTTTTCAAAAGATAAAACACAAAGTTTATGGGAGCATATGAGAGTTGCTCATCGTAATATATTTGTGCTATTTCCTTTCTTTGGTTAGGTATGTCCATCGATCGTAAACAGCACTGAATGTGAGGGTATGCCTGCAAAGGTACAATTTAGCAATTCCTGCCCTAGATTTTTGTAACAGGAAAAAGTGATTTCACAATGGTAAAGGTGAATTGTTAACAATATCTGTTTTAAAGAGTATTAACTAAGATTTCTGTGCAGTTTTTTTGTTCTTCTGAGGCTTTGTAAAGACAAAATTTATTTTGGTCTCAAACCAAAAGCATGGTTTGATCCAATGGATTAGTCAATATTGTTGCTATTCTGTATTTTGTGCTCTCTTTATATTCTATTTGTTTCTGGTATTAATTGAAATACATAGAACTTCCATTTAAAGTGAATCTGAATCTATATGTCTAATACATTTAAAATTAAATAGTCATTTGACTGTCTTTCTTTTCTCAGTTTTAGAAAAAAATATAATTTTCACAAATTCACATTGGTGATAAATAAATCTCATTCTCATTATTTGTAAACTGAAATGTTTTGGTAAACTGATATATTTCACTTAGCTCAATAAAGGAGTAATGCTCCTGATCTCTAACGATGATTAAGAGATATTAGGGGGCCACAGGATCATGACTTTTCCTCCATCCCCCAGATGGCCTTAACCATGGTTAAAGATTATATCTATATCAACTTTACCCTGCTTAACACTAAACAGGATTTCCATCACAACCAGAATCTGTAACCAGGAATTAAAGCTGGTCTATGCATCATGGTCAGGACAGAACATGGTCAATCTTTAATTATGTTTAATACCTTTCAGGGAACAGGGGGTGGGGGTTTGCATGTAAGAGGGAATGAGCTAACAGGACCAGTTGTGTGATATCATTGCATGCCAGTTTGGGATAATGATTTGATTGTCAGACTAACTCCAAGTTCATATCCTCAGTTTTCTATGAAACACAGTCTTTCATACGTTACACGTAAGGATAAAATGAAGGTATACCAAGTTTATTGCCTCGGATAAAGAGTGAGATAAAAATGAAATAGATAGTATAAGATGGTTCTGTCTCAGGAGTATTTTGTTTGTACCACGACCTTTGGGTCACCTGTGTTATTTTGGGTAAATTGTATTACTGTGAAACTTCTTACCCGTGAAAATACAGAATGCAATTAGATTTCTTTGTAGTCATGAACTGTACTGCCACGGTTCTATTTCTCTAACTAGCCTTCATATTTAACTTCTTACCTGCACCCTGCTGCGACAATTGCTCTATTTCCAGATCTGTGGATTATTTTTTTTTAAAAAGTGTTCATTCTTCATAGCAACTCATTTGTAAAATTGTTAATTAAAACCAGAGCTCTAAACAGGTACAAATAACATAACAAAAGGCTTAGTTCGCGCCATTAAAATGAGAAATTACTGTACCAAATATCTTATATTCTGAATGGAATTTAGAAATATGGGAAAAGGAGAAAAACATACTAAGGATAATAAAAAATGTATTTGTGTGGGAGGGTATTTTTTTATCACTTCGCAATTCAGTTCTGCACTAGAAATGTTCCCTTCCAGCTGGTTCCTCTATCTTTAAGAAGCTGTCTGCATGGATCACTTCAAGGAATCAGGCATCCACTATGTCCTGTTTTCAGCACATGCTGCTTCTTTAGCTGTAGCCACTCCAAATGGGGACAAGCATGGACAGTGAGAGAAAGGTCAGAAAGAGAGTTGAGCTATGGACCCATGCTTTTCAGCCGTATCATATCATTCCTGC
>NW_015170914.1:214219-216878 GCF_001447785.1 Gekko japonicus | reverse complement strand
CCCACCCCCATCTGGTCATGCTTTCACTTTTAGTGCTAAAAGTCAAAGCAGAAACTTGGGCTGGAGGCTTGGTGCGATCTGACAGTGCCTCTATTTGTGGTGGTTTAAATCGTTGCAGGAAGGGATGACCAGACAGCACACCGTGAAGTGGCCTCATTGCACACTCGCCCCATGGTCGACCATTCAGATTATTGCTGTGGGGCAACCACGGAGTGGATGGTTGGGTGGCTTCTTTTTTTTAATTTGTCTCTTGCGTATGCATATCACCACTTATTTGAAGCACCGCTCTTTTTTGACAGCTGGAGGAGACTGCCTCCCCTTCTGAAAAAACTCAACTTTTCAATGAACCCCTTCCCCACCCTGTGTGCTGCAAAGCTGTAGGCAGAGGAACCAGTATGAAAAAAAACAAGGTAGGCTTCTCAGCCTGCTCTCCCCCTTCTCACCTCAGAGGATAGCTGAAAGCTTGCTGGTGTGCACTGAGTTGTGGTTATGTGCACATTACTAACTAACTAAAAAAAAACACCAAGGAGCAAAAATGGAACAAAGTGATCAGACTTCTCAACTGGGTTGAGCTTGCACCAGGGGAGTTCAGACATCTGGAAATGCAGGGTGAAAGACAGTCTTTTCCCAGTGCCTGATTACTCTCCTTCCAAAGTGGGGCAGAACAAGGTGGCAACGACTGGGGCATGCGAGGCAGATATTGTTGTCCGATCATGCTCTTTAAATTCACAAAGGTACCATAATGATATCAGCACAAACTGCTCATGTGACTGCAGACTAGGATAAGTTTCCAACACATAGAGACTGCATATTAAGAAAGCAAGTGGGTCAGATTCTTCTTCTTCTCCTGCTCATAGGCAGCTCATGGCTGAAAGTGAGAACACGCTTTTCTCTAGTCTCTCAGAGACTGTCCATTTTATTCTATACTCAGCTGTAAATGTACTTATACTTTCACAAGTCAGCTCCAAAGCTGGTTCTTAAGTCTGCTTCTGGGAACACGTGCTTATGTAGCTCTGCCCTAAGGCTGACTATTTAAAATGTTTAAAGAATTCATGCTACACTTATGAGACTTGAAAAGTGCAGTGTTATAAAGTAGAGAGAGATTGAGATGCTTTATAGAAATGGGACTGGATCCTATGGCTAATCAAGGCACTTTCATCTGGCAGAAGGAGGCTTCACCATAGAAACTTTTCTGTGGGTGCACAACACCTTGTGCCAGAGGAAAGTGCTGCCACAACAGAACAATAAGATGCAACTCATTGTTAACTGTTTAACCGTGACTGTTTAAACATGTTAAAGGTCTGGAAGCCACTCAGCAGAGTTACACCCTTCTTAGTCATTGCACTTAGAAGGCTGCTTAGGATTGCACTGTGAATACTGTTGAACTTCTCTTAACTTTAACTAGGAATTTTTCTGGAACTGTACAGGGCAGAAATGCATATCCTAATCGACCTCAGCAGTAGAAAGAGCTCACACTGGGGGGAGGGGCACAAGAGACACTGCTCCCATAGTCCAAGTCCATGCTGCTAGGGAGTGCCTATGAATATTATTATGGTGTAGGTAGAGTCAATTACAAAGTAGCAGTCTTGTAGCACGGCATTGGTTTTTGTATGACTGAGAAGTTTTTAAAATTCAATTGAGTAAGGCTTAGGATATTTGTGGACTTTAGAACTAAAATGAATATTTTCTGCTGCATCTGTATGCTTGTAAGTTACAACATGATTTAGATGGGTGAATAGTATAAATGAAAATTACCTGCCTGGTGTTATTACTTTAAATGATTTTGTAATAACTGATTTTTTGTTGTTGTTATTGTTGTTGTTGTTCAGTCGCACAGTCGAGTCCTACTCTTCGCGACCCCATGAAAATCACAAATCAAGGATCGTACATTTTATCACTTGTAAATATAAACAAATTTCAATTCTTTTTGTTCAGCTGTAAAAAGTGAATTTTGCAGAACACTGCATCTACCTAGGGCCAAAATGTACCCCTGCTAAAGTGGTAGCAGCAAGTGGGGTAGAAATGCTTGAGAATGGGTTCCACACACCCCTGTTCTCACTCCATCCATGCTACCACACACCCATTTTGCATAGCGCAGCAAACAACAAACACCCATTTCCATTTGGCTGAAGGCCTCTTTATTAACAGCAACAATAGTGCAGATTACTTGGCTACTAGAATAAGAAATAACAACACAATACAGATTCTTAGTAGGCCCTGCACTCCTGCAGGCTCCTAGCAGGGAGACTGAGAAGCACTGAGTCCCTCCTGCTCTCCTACTCACTCTGAGGCCTACTGGAATAGCCTCTTAAAATGGCAGTAAAGAACACCCCTCCCCCATAGGTAGAATATCCAGCCATCCAGACTGGTTGTTTTCACTGCCACTATGGTTGTCCCATTTGCAGGGGTCGTTTCGTAGAAAAAGAGCATACCTCATTAGCATAGGCCACACCCCCTGACATCAGCGGAAGTGTGTCATAAGGCCACACCCCCTGACATCTCCGGAAGTGTGTCATAAGGCCACACACCCCGCTCCCAAAGGTCCCGGCCGCCGCCGGCCTTGCAGCTCCACTGCTGAGCCCCATGAGGGGCCCGGCGGTGGACCTGCAAGGCTGGCGGGAGTGCAAGGAAGCCCCGCAAAAGCCCTCCATCGCCCCCG
>NW_015170914.1:166291-214116 GCF_001447785.1 Gekko japonicus | reverse complement strand
CCCGTACCTCACCTGGGGGAACTGCGATCCCCCGCAATCCCCCCCAAATGACCTCTGCCCATTTAGCTTGATTCAACTGTAGTCTCAAGAGAGAAAACCTCTTCCACAGGTAACTCAGTAATAAGATCACCACTGCCTTCTGATGAAGGAGGATTATCCTTATAGGCAGGATCAGGTTGGCCTTGTCCAATTAATTCCGAACCTGATATTGGTGGGTTGATTTTTTTAGAAGGTTCCATTGAAGAATTAGGAGTGTCCGTGTGACCACACAGTTGATTCATGTGACATCTCAATAACAGTCCATCTGTGGTCTGCACTCTATATGAGACAGGCCCCGTGTCTTCCACTATTTTAGATTAAACCCACAGTGAACCATTTCCATAGTTCTGAGCCCATACTGGTTCCAGAGGAGAAAAGGTACCCACATTCCTAGATGTCAAAGCAGGATACAGTCTCTGTTCTTTTTTAGACTGCAAGTCACTTGCAGTATCAGGGTCAACATGATCTAGGCATGTCCTGAGATGACATCTATGACTACCTCGCCCACGTCCCTCTAGTTCTGAGCTTAAAGTGGCTCCTGAGGAGAAAAAGTATGCAGATTCCTAGATGTGAAAGCAGAATACAGCTCCTGTTATTTTATAGACTGCAAGTCATTTGCAATATGAGGGTGGACATGCTCTAAGCATGTCCTGAGATGATGTCCCATAAGCAGCTTAGCTGGGCTCGACCCAGTTGAAGGGCAGGGTGTAACATGTTGTGCCCATAGGAATCTTGCCAGAAATTCTTTTCAGTGCATCTTTTGTATTCTAGTCCAGGCCACCACACATAATTTCTGGCCAGTGCCTTCATTCACACCATATTACATGTGTGCTGCATGTAAAGTTCTTAGTATGACTCAGTGTCCTGCTTCTGGAATGACCATCCTGTTTCCCCATAACAAAAAACCCTTAGGAGCTGACAGTTTGCACTGATGGGATCAAAATGGCCTGAATACTTCAGCCAGTTCTTCTGTGGGCCAACCTATCCATAACCAGTTGAGAACATGTGCCAAGGTGGGATCTTTTGTTGTCATTCTAGCAATCTGAAGGTGGGGTTCTGGCATGGATTCCAGAATAAGGACTTGCACTGGTGGAGGAATGGCACAGTCGGGTATCTGCAGAGGTTTAAGGCATCTGCATTTCCAGTTTCTTTCCCTGGCATATGAGTGTGATTATAAACATAAGCATTCAGCATAATACTCCTACGGTGCATACAGGGAGATAAAATGGGAGGCATTGGCTTGTCTTTGGTGAAAATTCCAAAAAGTGGCTTGCAGTCTGTTTGGATTTCAAAAGGACAATCAGATACATAATCATGATTTTTTTAAAAAAAACACTCCTGCCACAATAGTCAATGCCTTTTTATTAATCTGAGCATAGTACCTTTCAGTTGGGCTCATTGTTCTAGAATAAAAAGCAACTGGTATGATGAAGGGGTTCTGCTATAGCAGCTTTGTTTTTTTAAGAAAATGTGATAAAAATTTAGGAGTCCCAAAAATGTTGAAGATCTCCCTTGCATTTTGGTCTAGGTTTGTTGTGTATTGCCTTTACCTTATCCTGTGTAGGGTGGATACCAGCTGCATCAGTCTGGTATCCCAAGAATCCCAGCTGACGTTTCTAACTGTGATGCCTAAAAAATCAAACTTCTGCAGAACCTTTTTGATTTGATTCATGAGTTGCTCCTTAGAGGAGGCCATAATTAGCACATCAGCAATAGCGTAGCCAGCTCTGGGTTGGAAAATACCTGGAAACTTTGGGGATGGATCTGGGAGAGGGTGGAGTTTAGGGAGGGGAGAGGCCTCAGCAGGGTACGATGCCATAGAGTCCACCCTTCAAAGCAGCCATTTTATCCAGGGGAGCTGATCTCTGTCAGCTGGAGATCAGTTGCAAAAGTGGGAGATCTCCAGGCCCCACCTGGAGGCTGGCAACCCTAATAATTGAACTAAGGCACAGACCCAGGAATTTGTTGTTGTTCAGTTGCACACTTGAGTCCGACTCTTTGCGACCCCATGGACCAGATCATGCCAGGCCTTCCGGTCTTCCGCCGTCCTCTGAAGTTTGCTCAACTTCATGTTTGTTGCATCTATGACACTGTCTAACCATCTCATCCTTTGCTGTCCCCGTCTTCTTTGACCTTCAATCTTTCCCAGCATCAGGGTCTTCTCCAGTGAGTGCTCCCTTCTCATTTGGTGGCCAAAGTATTTGAGCTTCAGTTTCATTATCTGGCCTTCCAGGGAACAGTCAGGGTTGATTTCTTTGAGGATTGACTGATTTGATCTTCTTGCAGTCCAAGGGACTCTCAAGAGTCTTCTCCAGCACCATAGTTCAGAAGAATCTATTCTTCAGCACTCGTCCGAATACCTGCTAATAAAGTTTCCATGAAACACTGAAAGATTCCTGATGCCACTGAAATTCCAAGTTGAAGGCATTTCACATGAAAAGCCGCTCTGTGTGTAATAACGGTTTGGGTATTGCCAGTCTTATCATCCACAATCAGTTGCTGATAGGCTTGAGCAAGGTCCAGTTTAAGACAGACAACAGCTGGTTTATAGCAGGTGCTGGATATGGGTCTTGCTTGAGTGCCTTATTTACAGTACATTTGTAAACCCCACAAATACGCACGTTATCATTTAGTTATCATTTAGTTTCAAGACAGGAACAACAGGGGTGGCCCAGGTTGCATGAGTTGCTGGCTCTGTAATTCCTTGTGCAATAAGCCAATCAAGTTCTTCATTGATTTTTGTTCTAAGGGTGAAAGTCACATTCCAGACCTTCAAACAAATAGGTGTTATGTTAGCGTCCATTTGAAAAGTCACTGGTGGACCTTTGTATGCTCCTAACGCTCCAGTGAATACACACGGGAACTCATATGCCAGTTCTTTGAGTATTGCTGGACGGACACTACATACTCCTTGAACACTGATTCCCAAGGGTGTGAACCAGTTTCTTCCCAGCTGGCTTTTATGAATCCCTTTTGTAACTAGCAAGGGTAATGTCTGTCTGACAGGTGCATAGCAAACCTCTACCTCACAGCTTCCAAGGATCTGAACAATCTGTCCATTGTAGTCAGGAAGGTGACATTTTGATCTGTGTAATTTGGGAGAATGGTCCTGGAAAATGTGTTGCTGTCTATGATGGTGGATCTGGTCCCAGAGACAACTTCCATTTCACACTTTTGACCATCTATCTGTACAGGGACAATCCTTTCTGGGCATTGCCCTTCATCAGCATTAATATATTGAATGGAGTACAATGTCCTCGGGGAAACTCTCCAAATTATGGGCAGTTTGAAGCTGGGTACCTTTCCCTCCACTCTCTTTGTTTCTGGGATTAGCCCTTTACTAGCAAACTCCTTTTTTGGCAATTGTGACACTTAGTGTTCCTGAATCTGCATTTACTTCTTTTATGTTGCCCTTGACAGCTTAAACATATAGATACATAACTTACATAATCACAAGGATGCAGATATGAGCCTGACAGCTTAAACATATAGATACATTACTTAATTTACATAATCACAAGGATGCAGATATGAGCCTTTGTACTTGCTCATTATCTGATTGCTGGAGGTTTTTTTTGGAGAATGTGGGCATCAGTGGGGTGACTGTTACGAATTTCTCTGACATTACATGAAGCAGTGTCAGCTGCTGTTTGTTGCTGTGCTGCAGCAAAAGTCAGATTCTTTTCAGAGAGGACACATTGCTGATGGCCTCATCTCTAACGCCACAGATGACCCGATCTTGTAACAAGCCAGATCCATGGCCTATTTTCCCATTTCCTTTTATCAGCCCAACTGCACTGTAAGGAAACAGTGCAATTGAACTGTACAATTTAAAGGGTTAAAAAGTAAGAACAGCAAACAGCACGAAGCTATGTATGCGATTTTGAAAGCACAGCTTAGCTCTGCCTCTTCTGGCTGTGACTGGAATGTCTGTAGGGATGCTCCACCTGAAGCCCTCTCACAGTTTCCCCTCTGAACAAGAACAAAGAGGGTTTAAAGAGGGAAAGCCCCAGGCAGACCTGTAGCTATGGTGGGGGCTCTTGGGGCATGCCCCCCAACTTCCTGCCAAGGCCCCCCCAACTTCCCATCCAGCCCAGGCCCCCCAACTCTCTGGGCCACCCAGAGGACTCCCCGCCCTCGCCACTCCTTTCCCAAGTGTGGCTTGCTCGAAAAGGAAGCAAAGTGCAACTCGCACAAGCAACCCCAGCAGCCCTCAGCTTCCCACAAAAACCTTGTGCTTTTCTTCGGGTCTGAGTTGTACAGGAATCTTCAGCAGCTGCCCAAGCATCTCAACAGCCACAATCCATAATGATGAGTGCAACTGGAGCTCTGCCCATTTAGTGCCCAGGCCTTCAGAGCCTCCAGCCGTTCCAGGGGCGGGGCAACTTCCCCACCTGCCAGCAGACCCGCTGACTAGCACTTGGCTTCCAGGGTGCATCAGTGCTCGCTCACCCCCTCACCTTGTTGCTGTGCATCCTGCTGCCCCTCTGCAGCAAGTGCACCAACTGGCCTGTTCCAACATTGGCTTCTCTTATGTTCTTATGTTAACTGGCAAGTGCAGCCCTGCCTGCTCCGAGGCTTATGAAGACCAGCTGGGGCAGAGGCCAGCCAGCCAGCGTGTGTGAGTTGCAGGGAAGGGCGGGAGCAGGGTTACTCACTTGGGATGTGTGCGGGGTTAT
Source organism: Gekko japonicus (assembly GCF_001447785.1). NCBI lineage: Eukaryota > Metazoa > Chordata > Lepidosauria > Squamata > Gekkonidae > Gekko > Gekko japonicus. The sequence continues at coordinate 209,398 of NW_015170914.1, read as the reverse complement.
TTAAAGGCCTTCCAAATAAAAGAAAGTCCTGGCTATGGGCCTGGCCCCATGAAACCCACGAGTCATGCTCAGAATGAACGGTTCCCTTTTGAACATTCTCCTGTTTTTCATGTGAAGGAAAAAAACCCACACTGAAACAGCTGAAACAAAAGTCATTCAGAATTAAAAATTAATTATTCAGCTCTGAAAAAGTTGCATCTGGAATTTATACAAGCATTTTATCAACAGTGAATGAGAAAAGGAAAACAGTACTCACTAAGAATTGAGAAACTAGAGATGATCCAAGAAAAAAAATGCAGAGCAGTTTGGAAACTTTGCATTGTATGTATTTGTTGAATACCATGTGTTTATTGATGTTGCTAATCATTTTATGAAACTTACTTTGTCATTTTGTGAACTTTGAATCAGAATAAATAAGCTCCATATTTTATTTTGTTTTGTTTTACTTTACTTTATGGGTGGTCTGTCTTAATTATAATGGTTATCAGACCATGATATACAAGTCTCTTGTGGTTTGTAGAGAATGACAGACTTTTCTTCCCATTTGCAACGTATGGTAAATGTTCAAATTACACTGCATTTTTGCATGTCACATAATGCTGCACACTGTTGCTGTTGCTGTTTTTTTTAATTTAAGCACTGCCAAAAGAGAAGGAAGGTCATCCAGGCTGTTAAAAATAGACATTGACATTAATTGCACTGATCCTTCCACTTTCCCCAATGCATCTGTTTCATATGATCATATGTTCCCAAATCTATCCATCATGTGTCAACTGACCAAGAACCCATATACATGGACATGGGTGTTCCAGGTCCTGTGCACATGCTTGTATGTAATCCATACTTGTATGCTATGTAAAAAACCAGCATAAGATTGGTGCATATGCCAAACATATTTACTGCTTTTACTGCTAATCTGCCTCATTGACTCAGCTTCCTTTGGAGAACATTTGAGAGAGGAGATGAATGTACATTTATACATCTATTTTTCAAGTGTAGTCCCTATCTGCAGATACCTAAATCCATGGAGCAGGGCCACGTTACCCAAAACAGATTTTTCTGCAAACTTGGGTTGTTCCCCAAGTCTGCAGAAAAATCTGAAATCTTTTAAAAAACCACACGGGATGGGTTTAATCCCCTAAAAAGTGAATAAGATTCTCTGTTCTCTCAGACAATGCACCTACCTCCAGCAGCTGGAGAAGGAGCCCGGGAGCTGCACTGGGTCCAGCAGCAGCAATAGCAATGCCCAGGAGCCACGCTGGCTCCAGCAGTGGTAATGCAGCACAGCCTGGGAGCTGTTCTGGGCTTGCCAACGGTGGTGCAGTCTGGGAGGTGCACTGGGCCCACCAGTTGCAGTAGTGCAGTGCAGCCCAGGAGTTCCACTAGGCCCAGCGAGAAAGTGTGGGGGGGATTCTCCCTCCATTAGCGTCACAGGTCTGCACTTGTCTATATACTAATAGCCAAGATGGCCAAATATGAGAATATTTAAATCGGATGACTGGAGCTGTGAACAGGAAAGACAGAGATTTCTACAAACCTGAAAGAGCCCCCAGGTTTGCAGAAAGATGTGAAATGAAAAAAAAAAGCTACTCACTTGGGATGTGTGCGGGGTGTGTGCCCCCAGGTTTGCAGCAAGATGTGAAATGAAAAAAAAATACATTGGGTGGTTTAAAAACCTGGAAATGATAAAAGTAGCACCTGTAGCTTTAAGCAATGGATTCCCTCAGTGTCTGTTGCTAGGCAACCACAGTATTCCAGGCTGGGTTTCTATAAAGTACTGAGACTGATGCATGGAGTAGTGATTTCAGCTCATACTTTATTAGTACATCGGAAAACATGGGATAACTAGCATGGCCCATGGCCCACATATTCCCATTCAAAACACACCCAACACACACACACACATGATTGGATTATTTACATACAACTCCCCCTACCATAGAGTTCCCAGGCTGATTGCTAGAGTGTCAGCCGGCGACGTGCCCAACATGATGATGTCGCTTCCAGGTGATATCATCACGGTGTACACATGCTTTGCGTGAGAGAGAATGTCCCGGGCAGGGACCAACTCTCCCCCGCTGTGCCAAGTAAGTGACTTGGCAACCCTACTTCTACCATAGAGTTTTTTCCCAAATACTAGAGTGTCACCTCAATGTCTTGGCAGTTATAGCGTCACTTCTGGGTCACGTGGACAGTTATACAGACACGTCACTGCACGTGGGAGGATTTTCCCTCTTTTGGGGGGTAAATTTCCCCCCCCTGCCAGCTAGCTGATTGGTGGCAGGGAGGTGGGGCCTGGCACTGGGGGACCCCTGCCTCTACCGGGGGGTTGGCAACCCTAGCACTATTGTTTCCTAGTATTTTTTGGGGGGGTATTTTTGCATTTGTGTGTGCCCGTGTGCTTGTATGTGTGTGAGCTTGAGACTTGCTCATCTACAGAGAAAACAGCTTGAGACCCTTTTTAAAGAAACCTAACACATTAATGAAGATTCATTCTCAGTTATGACTACATGAACTTTAGTAGCACTAAGGACTCTTTCAAGGACTAAACAGTTTTGTACTGGTTAAAGGCCACCTTCTCCTCTGTGAGTTTGCATATCAGATACGATCTGCTAAAGAGGCCATGTTACATGTGCCACCATCTTCCAAGGTAAAGCAACTTGGGCCTTTCCTGTTGTAGTATCTCTTCCGTAGAATGCTTTCCTAATGTCAGATTGCCTGTTACCAGTCATGTCAGCTTTAGGGGCCAGGTAAAAAATGTTTTTCTCGGACTTTCCCCCATACTCATTTTGTGTTCATTTTATTGCTGTTTTTCTGTGTATGTTCCTTTTATACCTAGTTTGAGGGCTTGTTTTTAGTTCCCTGATCATATAGCTTTTTATATAGATTTTTACCATCCTTCTTGCTCCATGCTGATTTCCTTTCGGATTTGTATTGTAATATGGTTTTTAAATTGTTCTAAGAATTTGTTAACTGTTGGGTTTAATGGTTTTAGTGTGGGTCTTTTATGTCTTTTGCTGTGTAGTGTTATTGTATATTGTTGTAGCTTTTCTGTGAAAGCCACCTCAAGACCATTGTGCTGTTAGTGCAAAGCATAGTTCATTTAAGTAAATACAATAAATAAAACTCTGTAGTTTAGAGTGAACTTTCAGACACTCAAACTCCTTTGAAACTGCACTTAACTAAAAGCAATCAATGAAATTCCCATTTCACTGCAACTTTTTTTGAAAACAAAATATGGCTAAGACTATTCTAGTGCCAACTTTGTTGTTTATATAAAGAAGCAAAACTAATGTAACAATTCAGTAATGAAACATAATTAAATTGAGCATAGTGGACAAAGAGCATTTTTTCCTGTTAGGTGAGTGAGAAAGATTACTAAACCAGAAGGATGTGATGTTCTGGTGTAATAAATGATCCCCATATCTGCGATAAAGTGCTAATTACTAGACTGTTAAGTAATGTAAACACTTTCTGGCTTGTAGGGAAGCTAGAACTGCTGGGCGAGTATGCACAAAACCTTTTGCAAGGGCTAATGGCCCTGACATGAAACAGAGGGCAGTCGAAAGAAGCAATAACGGTCTGGCAGCACCATCTGTACAGAGAGTGAGGTGGTGTAATGAAAATCTTGCAGCAGAATGAGAGTAGATATAATTTCCAGTGGTCGGATGGGACCCAAAGCTGGGAAGAAGGCAGGAGAAAAAGGAGATGAAAGTCTTAGTTTGGAGAGTACAAAGAAGTCAAGGAACAAGAACTGCAAGGTTCCCTCCACCCATATCCAAAACGCCTCTCAGAATATTTATTTGTTTTCCTTGGGGGTTAGGGCTTTTGATGTAGATAACTTTGTGAGAATAGAGTTTGATATAGGATTTTAGGTTTCTGTCCTCTATAAGCAGATGTTTTATATGACACATTGTTAGAACTGTGTGCTTGAAAACAAACTAATCAAAGAAACTTCTCTGGGTTATATCAGGACTGAAATCCAACAACCTAAAAAAATGACATGGTTACTCATGAGGGAAAATGCATTACAGGGTTTGTGGTAAGGCGCAGAGGGACGTGAGGCAAACTGATGCATTAAAGGCTACTGTGCCAGTAAAGAAATTTATTCAAATACAGGGGATATCGTTCTTTGCTTTGTTTATAAGGGGTTTTAATAACCATGCAAAGGTTATGAAGCCAATATTGCATGAAGGCCAGATGGTTGTAATGTTACCATGACAAAGCAACTAATTATATCCCATTAAAACTTGTCTATAGCACAAGTTATGAAATTATGATCTGATAACAGGTCGTTTGGATGAACCAAACTACGTTTTTTCTACAGCAACCTGCACTAAACTATATCTTCAGCAGGTCTTGGATGATGTTAAAAATCTTAGCTACTGTAACTTGTTTGGTCTTAATCAAATGAATTCAGAATATCCCAAGTGAACGGAAAGCTCAGATCCTGTGTGGGACTTTTGGTATAATCAGTTTCCATATCTTATAAATACAGATTTTTGTTAATCATCTGCTGGGCACAGTCCATACATTCTTTCCTGAGATTGCAGTTCTGTTACTGAGATATTGAATCCCCCACACATACATACTGCAGTATGTTACCTGGAAAATTCACCCCTAATATGACTATTCCTATGGTAATCACAGTGTGGAATGTGATTGCAAAAGTATCATGGATGGTTGGATACTTTCTTAGTGACCAGGAAATTCTCCAAGCCATGCTTAATGTTATGGACATATGGTATTAGAAACTGATAGATCAGAACCAACCTAATCTACTTCACAGTGTCGTTGTGAGGATAAACTGAGGAGTGGCAAATCATGACTGACGCTTGGAGGAAGGGCAGAATAATAATAAAGAACAGATAGCTTAGGCCACCCTGCTGTTCTCCTGATGTTTCATAAAGCTTTGGGTTTTGTGAATAATTGTTTAGCTCTTCAGAGTCTGCACTGTCCATCTCCCTTGCTAGGGTGGTGAACATCTACTTTTTAAAATGAGAGAAATATGGCAGACAGGAGTGCCATTTACTTGCTTCTGGGTCAGTGGGCTTCCACAATCAGTTGCGGCTTAGGTGCCACCAAATATACACAGTTATTACAGGGGCTCCAGATGATGTTTGGTAACAATCCACTATTCACCCATTCTTTCTCTAGTTCACCCGATTCCCCCCCCCAAGAAGCTGATTTGTTGCAGAACAGGACCACAAGCAATTTGCACCAATCTTTTGTATTACAAATAAACAATATAGACATATGAACACTTTGGAAGATAACGTAGACTTCATTGTCATATTAATACACAAAATACTTATGCAAAACCATTTGGTGATAATAATTTTAGTGAACATTGCAGGAGGTGGCAAGTAGCTGATATAGATAAATATATGTAACCCCCATTTTATGTGTATGTGTGATGTCTGTTTTTGTTTGTCTTGTTTACTGAAAAAATAAAAAATCTTAAAAAAACCCTATTTTTCCTCTTACTTGCTACCTCTGTTCAATGCAGCAGCAGCTGCTGCAGTCACAACTTATTCCCCCCCCCCCCTTGGGATTGTAACACTATTACGAATGTGGCCACCTGCCTGCTTTGCCTGGCTGGGGGCCGCAGCGTGTCTCTGGCTGCCGGGACAGAGTGGTCAGGGAAGATTTGGTGAGGGCAGGGCAGACTTGGGAGGGGGCATTGCCCTGTACACCCTGCAGCAGCTATGGTCCTGTCCCTGGAGTGAGGGTCAGTGGGTTTGTTGCTTAACAGCAGTGTAGACACAGAGGAGTAGTGATAGGGTGACAACAAGTAATAGTGCAGATCAGCACACTTTTTAGAGAAAAGAACAATACCTACATTAACATCAGCAAAGTGAGGAAGAGGGTGTGAGTCACGATCATAACAGAATCAGTTCCAGTGTAAATGGACGGATGAATTCAGGAGGTGGCTGATCCCAGTGGGTTGATCCTCTGTTTCAATGCTGCATGTGGCTAACGCCTGAACAGCACCACAGCCCCAACACAGAACTATCATAGTTTGCCACAGTATGACACCTTAGAACTTCCATGATATCCTGGCAACTTAAAAGTTTCCATTGCACATGACAGCCTTGCTCAGCATTTCTGAAAATATGGGCAGTGGAGATTTCTGAGGTCACACGGTCCCTGTCTAAAGGAGCGAATCTTGCCTACTGAAATTGTTTATGCCTAGCATGTTGCTCACTGAAGCTTTGTGGAAAGTTTTTGTGAACGTTTAGCTTCAAAGAGGCAGAATTAACTAGGAGGACAGGGAGCCTGAAATGATGCCAAAGACTCTGCTGTTCTTTTAGCCATGCTTGTTCCTTAAAACTTGCCACTTATTTTTATAGATATATATGCTTTTATAATTTTTTTTTTAAAAAACCCAAAAGATACAATGCTTTGGATCCTCTTTTTTATCTTGTAGGAGAATAATCCTGTTAATGGATTCTCCTGCCTTTCTAGTGGACTAAAGGCTGGCAACCAAGATAACTAAATAGTTTGATAGCTTCCTAGATCCTGGCCTGGCTAGCCTTCCCAGAAGGGATGTCTATGACAGAATCACCAACCGTTCCTTGTGGATTGGTCATCAGCAATGATGCAGGCAGAGCTTTACAAAGGATGATATTGTTTGGACTGAGGCTTTGCTTGTACAGGCAGTCACTTTACCTGTTCAAAAGTGAAGGGGAATAGACGAATATAACACTTCTGGTAGTTGGAAAATGTGAACAATCTTCAGTTGTTCCAACGTTTCCCACATTAGACATTCAGGACACCATTAAACATGTACATTTATTGTGAATTGCATGCACCCAGCTGCAGCTAGACTTGTGCAAGCTACGACATGCTCTCAAAGGAGGGGTTTTTCAAAATGGCCTTGTAGTGTCTGAAACAGCGATATGTAGCTGACCATGGTAAGGGTGTTGTCATTTGTTCTGAAAACAACCTTCAAAACCAAGTAGCCACATAGCCCCATTCCCTGTATATGCAGGCTAGCTAGTTCTTCCAGGTCATCAGGTCTAAGGGGGAAAATTATCAGTGTTAATAATGGCATGAACTTGAACTCATGCAGCATTTCTTAAGTAGCTGAGCCTTACTATACCATTCACCCCCCCTGGCAATGGCATAGTGTAGCTTTTATACTTTCACCAATGAAAGTTGTTCAGTAAAAAGTATAGCCTTACCCATTGTTAGCTTGTTCTTTCTAGTGCAGAATCTTGTTGCCAGCTTTGCACTGGATCTACCAGTTACGCTGCTACAGTCTTTCAGTTAATGGTGTGTGGGCAGGGGTCATTTCCTGCAGGAGCACACAGGAGCGGAGCTCCAGCAGTAAAGAGCCCAGGGGGCGGGCACATGCAACAAGCCCCACCCCCTGCTCCCAGCAGCCCTCAGTCAGAGCAAGAAGCAGCCAGGTAAGCTGCAGAGCTCCCTCCCAGTCCCCTGGTCCAAAACAGTCCAGTGGCACCTTTAAGACCAAGTTTTATTCAGGTACAAGATCTCCCTCCTCTGCGAGGACAGATCTGCACATTCCCCCCCCCCCAATAGCTAGCAATCCAAAACAGTCCAGTGGAGCCTGAGTGGTGGGTGTTGCCTTCCAGTGAGGTCAGGGTGTGTGGCATATGCAAATAAGTTATGCTAATGAGTTATGCTAATGAGCTCCTGCACCACTTTTTCTACGAAATGACCCCTGTGGGCGGGCATATGTTTACATGCACACACGTGCAAAGCCTCTTAACCACTGCATCCATGTGAACATTTTTTTGCAAACAGAAGCAGAAGATCAAGGATTTGGTTGGTCCAAACTATGTTTCCCACAAGTGGAAGGCAATTCCATTTACAGAAAAAGGAGAGCAATTTTTGCAGATGGCACTCTCGCTGCTGACCCCTTTGCTGCTTCCAAGGAGTTAGACAGAGCAAACTGCAGGAGGAGGATGGACGATTGCTTCTCTCCACTATCACTAAAGAGGGTCCAGACTAATGATTCAAGAAGATATAGGGCAAATGGGGCAAATGGGGTACTTTGGGAGAGGTAGATTTATTCACTAGAACTTGTTTGATGATTATCCCCCAGTGTGTTTTTATTTATGTTTCATTTGTTTTAAAAGTCTGATTTAAATGACATAAATCTATTAGTAATAAACTGCTATTTATACCAGCAAGGAAGGTAGGAACCCTTAACTCCATGTGTATTATTAGAGCACATTGATTTCTAATATGATTTCAGTGTATTGCCTGTTTCAGTGTTTATATTGTTGTTCCCTGCCTTGAGTCCTGAGGCGCTTGGGCAAAAGGCAGGTATCTAAATTACTCCAAAACAATAAATAAAACACACAGCTGGATTTTTCACACTAACCTCAGCTCTGGTGTTATATTTATAACAGGCAAACAGGGGCATCCTAAATAGAGTAAAACTCTTCTAAGTCAGTAAAAGTCAGTGGGTTTAGAAGGGAATGACTCTGCTAAGCAGGCAGATTTCTGAATGAAGAATTAAATTGGGCAGATTTCCTTAGTTCACCAAAAATCTTAGCATTCAGATGGCTGCCATCTTTGTTTCCAGGAACAAGTGAAAACCGATAGTGTGTTTTGTATTTTATGTACTGCTCTGTACATAGAGTTATCCAAATATTCAGTGGAGCTTTTCACATTTCCCACATCGAGTTATCCGAATATTCAGTGGAGCTTTTCACATTTCCCTGAAAAAAATAAACCAGATATGGGGATTCACCCCCTTAAATATATGAAGTAGGTAAACCAGCCAAAAATAACACCTTGGCCAGGGATCATATCTTAGACCAATGGGGGAAAGAATTATATATTTTGTCATATTTGTCTTTCTTATAACCAATCTAACTTTTGGTCTTTTTGCAGATGGAGTTTCTTCAGCTCTTCAGGAGTTTGACTAATGGATGGATGGACATTTCTCCCAGTTTGGGTTAGATTTCAGATTAGACTTATTCAGGGGGTGGGTGGGAAATCAGTGTGTATCACATCTGTTTGGGTGGCAAATTAATTAATTTGGGCATGAATAAATACAATATAGTTCCTGATTCAGAGACGTTCATGTGTAGTGATATGCTGGACATGAAATGATATGTACAGGTATCTGTCTGTAACATATACTTGACAAGAACATGGCCAGCCCCAGTTGCCTGCTTGGGAGGAAGAAAAGGCAACATTAAGACTGCTCAACCCCAACACCCAAATAGTAAATTGATTCTTTCAAAGTTCACCATAACAAACACATCCTGTGGCTATTGCAGTTTCCAGCACAGCATGATGTGGAATCCTGGAGAACTGGTGTGACCTAGTGGTTAGAGTGTTGGGTGGGTCAACCAGATTCTAGTCCCCACTCAGCCATGAATCTCACTTGGGTGACTTTGGATCAGTTGAGCTAGCCTCATCCTGTGGCTATCACAGTTTCCAGCACAGCATGATGTGGAATCCTGGAGAACTGGTGTGACCTAGTGGTTAGAGTGTTGGGTGGGTCAACCAGATTCTAGTCCCCACTCAGCCATGAATCTCACTTGGGTGACTTTGGATCAGTTGAGCTAGCCTACCTGATAGGTTTGTTTTGATGATAAAATGGCAGGAAAATCCATGTATACCATTATGCTTCATGGAAGAAGAGTGGTATAAAATGTAATAGAGGTTCCTCATATAGCACGTCTGCCTATGCAGCTGTCAGTCTGACAGGGGACCAACACAAGCAAGCATGTTTGATTTCTACTGGGACTTGGTTCCCATTTAAATGTGTAGTGAATGCTAAATTTGTGAGCAAAGTACTATCACCCTCCACATGGAGTCTACCAGCCCCACCCTATCTCACCCCCAGCTGCTGTCATGGGTGCAGATCTGATCTCTTGTGCATTTCCATATTCAAACAAAACACAGGAGTTGAGTAGAGAAAGTGTTTGCCCATGCACATGCTGCATACACAGATGAAGGAGAGCACATTTTCTGCCTTAGACTATGATTTAGAAATATGTCCATTGCAGCCAATCTGACTGCTTCAAGCAATGACTTCAAGGAATGAACAAATACATTTCATGCAGGTAGAATTTGTTTCATTAGTAATGTTTACATTAAATTAAATTTTAGCACAGGAGTGATCTGCAACACCAGCATTCATAATTTTAAATGGAAAACTGTACGGAACATGTGTAAAATGTCAACTGATACGAAAACTATTCTTTGTGTTCTGATTTGCAGGATTTTATTAATTTACGAACATGTTTATGGAAAATGGTGCTGCTACTGCCATGTGTTTCAACATGAATGTCCTTTCTGTTTTCTGTTTTCTATCAATGTTCTTCAGCATGTTAATTTTATTTTTCATCAGCCATAATGTACTCTTTTCTAGGGAATCTTAATTTTTAAAAAAGCCAAATAAGCATCATGTATAATTAGTAGCTTATTTGGCTTTACATCAGTTTTCGGTATATAGCAGATAAAAAAACCCAAAATCTCTCTTATGCAGTATCAATGAATGAATGTTTTTTTTAAAAAAATAAAATAAAATGTAGAGTTTTGTATTAAAGAGCTCATATTTTAAAAAGATCTCATTTTATTTCATCTGTTTATTAACTTAACAGTACAGAGGCTAATTTGAATATTAAGGTTTGGTACTCAGTTATGACTCCCTGTGCAGAACCCTGCTTGAGCCAGTTGTAGGTGTTCAGATTCCCTAAACTAGTGACAGCAAGCACTGTATTCTTTGGCATTTCTCTATTTTCCAGATAGCGTTATGTGGCTCAGAAGTGCGTTTTTCCATACTAAGTGACTTTCTTATAGATGGGTCATGTCCTATAATAAAATTGGTACCATTTAGCAGTAAAAACATCTCATGCTCTGATATAACTGAGAGCACCACACACACACTCTAGAAAGGAAAGGAAAGCCTCGAACTGCAGACTATTTCTGACAAGTAAAAACAGTTTGGTTTTTAGATGAGGGGAAATTTTCATCATACATTGATTAACATTTGACAGAGTCTTCAGGGACCAGAAATAGTTTCGGAGGCTTCATGCAGCTTGTGGACTATGAATTGTCCATCTTTGTCATAGACAAAATATTTTAAAGTGCAGTTCTTCCCCCTAGCACTGGTCATGCAGCTAGAAGATGAGACCATCAGCAACTATAGACACATGGAAGCTAAATCTGAACATGAGTAAATGCAATATAGGTCATGATTCAGAGGAGCTTGCCTGTGAACTACTATGCACAGTATCTGTCTGCAACATATATATGAAGAAAAACCGAACGGGTCACAGCCAGAGAAGCTAGTAAAAAAAGACCCAAAGGAAACTGTGCAAATTGCGCTTATAATACATAACATACAATGTAACCATGTAACAATAAATATGAAGGTGAAAAATATAATAATAAATTCTGGGTAATAAGAAGGAAGTCTTCAACAGATGCTTCCAGAGTAGACTTCGTTTTGTAAAAAAATTCTTCCGAAAGTCAGAAAATCTCTCATGTATCCATAGATTGCAATCATTTCAACAGGTTAGTATACAAAATCCAAATCCATAATGAATGGTAGGTCTCTTTTGCAGAAATTCTAACATCAACGGGTAATAAGATTTCCACAGTTTGCACAGTTTCCTTTGGGTCTTTTTTTGCTTGCAACATATATATGACAAGTGTCCATGTGGTAGGTGTTCTACGCAGCAGCCATAACATTTGTAATCGGCTGACCATGGGACAGGCATAGGAGGACATTCAGTGAAACTGGGCTGATCCATGTGGTCCTGTGTCTCATTTGAAGCACAGGGTAACCCCCCCTTTTTTTTACCCATAACTGGCTGTTCATAACTTAAATAGATGGATAGATGCCCAAACACACCCTGGGCTGACATTTGTCTGACTGCAATATCATAGCCCTTTACACAAATGATTACTAACCTTTAACAAGAAAATTGAGTTATGGACAAAATCATATTCAAATGCCAACAATGGTTTGCATTTCTCTACCAGAACATTTGTGGTAACATGCCAAAATGCCACATGGTGGATGTTTAACTACCTTACCATCAGGCTAACACAGCTAGAAGTCTGTAAGAGCCATGTGGTTGTTTTTCCTGCTGCCACCACAATCTGAAGCTGGTGCTCATGAGAATAGGCCATGATTTCCTTGTAGATGTGTTTAGTAGGGGAGTAAAATAAGTAAAGCAGCCCACCGTACTCAATGTCTTTTCTGAATGGGCTTTTAATGAACATTTCTGAGGGTCTGATGCTTCACTGCTGAAACCCGTCGTGCACAGCATGCACTAATTTGGGCTCAACGTTCCTCCACCAATTCAGAACAAGAACAAGAACATTATACTAGTAGCCAGACTGGATCATGGTCCTGGTCCTAACGTCATCGTCACTTCCACCCAGGACTCTAAGAACCTCCGAGCCTGGCAACACCTACCTATCTTGGCATGTTCAATATGTCTTTTCTTAGCACAAGAAGCTTTGTCACTGTAAGAGGGATATTTTACAAGCTGTGGGTCGCTTCGGCAAAAGAAAAAAGGCTGAAAAATAGCAGAACAAACATCTTGAGGATGGTGTATAATATTGATCTTCAATTGAGTAAAAGGAAATTTCAGAAGCATCAGACAATGTCTCATCTGTTTAATGACTGCACTTGTTTCCTTTCTGTGCCATTCTTGGGCATGAGCCAGCCTATGAAGGACTTGCTCTGGGTGCTTTCTGTTATTTTTGTCACACTGCATGTAGATCAAAGAGTTAATAAAACCTCCCTGCTCTGAAAGGTCATTTCCAAACTAAATGCAGCAATTCAAAGTGGGAAATGGAATGAGTGCCAAGGAGATGTTTAATGAAGTAACATTCTAGCTGTATCCTTTCAAGAACATTTGCGGAATTGTTTGATTGCTTTAGAGTACACAGGAAACAATAAACCTACACAGCACTAACAGGGTCTCTGATGGTTACATTTTGCTGAAAGGCTGCCAAACTATTTGGAATTATAAGTACAGTATAGCCGAGGTTGAATTATCTCATACAGTAGAAATTTCACCACATGTTCTGCATAGCAGAATGGCTGGGGGGGGGGGGGGGGAGAGAGAGAAAGAGAGAGAGAATCCATTTTGTGGCTTAAATACTCAAATACAATTAACCTGCCTATTCATGTTGAGCATTATACAACTATTTAAATAGCATTAAGCATACTTCTTAGGGCACATTCTCACGATACCATTATCCCACAATACATGGCTGCCATAAGGGCTGCATTGAAATTAGCTCCTGCTGCAACTGATGGAGCTTGCTGTGATCACACAATGCATTTCTTGTGAGCTTATTTTAGTTGAGCAAGCAGACTAATGCATCACAAGCCAGTGCAATGTAAGGGAGCATGCAGGAGACCTGGGTTCAGGTCCCCACTCAGCCACAAAGCTTGGTGGATGACCTTGGCCCACTCATTGTCTCTCAACCTAACCTATCTCACAGAGATGCTGTGAGGTTAAAATGGGAGGGACACCACCTTGAGCTCATTGGGGTAAAAGTGGGATGGGACTGTGATAAGTAAGATGCCATCCCGTGATAGCCTGCATGCACATAGGACACTGGATATTGTAGGTCATGTGCACTTCACTGCAAGGTGGGTACAGTTCAGTCATGTTTTGCTATTAGTGAATGGGCATCATCTTTCCATGGAGCACCCAGTTTTGTTTTCTTAATGCCAGCTGTTGCCTCTTTATTCCAATTGCATACCTTGTTCACTCCCCCTTCCCTGCTGGCTATTCTACCCTCCGAGTTTGCATAATGAGGTCTAGACTGCCAGCTCAGATGCTGTTGCTCACTGTGGTTGCCCTGTGTCAGTATCACAGTAGGTCACTGGTTATATGCCCGAGTCAATGTCTCCTTACATGAATGCTATTTGAAACTTTTGAGCTACTGCAGGCAAAGATACAATACTGGTCTTTCTATCCACTTGGCAAACAAGGATACTGAGGAACTGTTTTGGTGGGGTGTTCTTTTTTTTGGGGGGGGGGAGAATAATTTGAGCTCTGACAAGAAAACAGCCCTGCATCTAAGTACAATGACAGAAGACTTGGCAATGTGAAAGCAAGTGGATGAAGTTGTGTTAGATCACTGCCTTGCTATACAGGCAACAGTGCAGAGATAGCCTTATAGATAACAGTGTAGTCCAGAGTTTAATGTACATATGTTTTCGACTTATCTATTTGGATCAGTTTCCATTTATATTGTCCACTGATGTTCAAGAAGAGTTTCAGGTGCTTTCTTTCAACTTCTACCATAGTGAAAGCCAGTCAAAAAGAGGTCAGTCCTTTGAGGTCTAAGGATCATCAGTGCCTTGTTCAAGAGAGGGAAGGAGAAAAAGGAAATCTTTCAAAGCATACTGAATGATGAACACGCCTTTACCTATGCCAAGAACATACACTGAGTTTAATTCTGCATTTCCTCTAGCTTGTTTGCAATGATTTCTGATGTGTTGTGGAAGTGAAGGGGAACAAAGGGCTGTTCCTTATGTTCTTACACCAAAAGACACAAACCATAGGCGAAGGCTGGGTTCAAAGGCCGTGTGCTCTCTAGTGTTGTAATTATGATGGAAATTGATATAGGGTCATTTCATACAAGTTTGTCCCCCAGATGTGCACTCAACAGGGAACTGCAACCAAAATTGGTTTTCCGCCAAGAATACTGTATGATATAGCAGGACCTTTTCAGTAGCAGCACTGTGGAATTTGGATTGCATCAGTCAATCACACTACCTTAAGATTTCTTAAAATTTGAAACAGAAAATATAAATATACAAATGGGGAACCCACAAGGACTTGTGGGGGGCACTTAATCCCCCACGTATTCCCTTTCCAACACTATTTCCTCTTTATCTCTTCCTGGAATCTCCCATATTCTCTCACCTTTTTCTATTCCTTTCTCTCCTTTTCACTCACCAATCAACCTTTCTTTTATCTGCCCCCATATTTATTTATTATTTATTTGCTTCATTCATGTCCCACCTTTGGCCCCAGTGGGAACCCAAAGCAGCATACAACGTTCTCCTGTCCTCCATTTTATCCTCACAACAACCCTGTGAGGTAGGTTAGGCTGGGAGAGAGTGACTGACCCACAGCCACCCAGCATGAGGGAGAAATTATACATGAGCCTCCCAGATCCTGGTCTGACACACTAACCACTATACCACACTGGGTCCCAGTTTTTCCCCCTTCCCTCCAACTGGCAGCCTGTCCCTGGGGAAAGTTGACAAAGTTATGCAGATGAGTTATGTGGTAGCCACTGCCAGACTTGGCCAACTCACACAAGTTGTATGGAAGCTGCTGGTGGTCCAAGGCAAATTGTGTGGAATAAAGTTGTCCGGTAGCCACAACCACACCTGGGTGAAATGCACAAATTGCATGGTAGCAAGTTGCCTGTGGCTGCTGCTGGATCTGGTCCAAATGAGTCTTTCCTCCAGAGCAGGAAACAGGCATAGAGCCGGAGGTCAAATTAGCCCTGGAAAGGGCTTTCTCGTCTCAGTTTTATTGACAGAAATCAAAGGTTGGTGCCTGGCAATATTGTTGTGGTTGCCTAGCAACCTCTACAATGGCTACTGAGATCTCAAACGGTGTCTATTTCTTAAAGGTACAGTGCTGCTTCAATTAATTTGTTTACATTTCAGGTGTTTCTGAAAACTTGCACTTTTCCTGAGTTTGTAGAAAGATCTGTCTCATCTATTCATGGCTGCAGACTCTGGCTTTTAGTATCCATATATGGGACTATGTTGAGAATTAGTAATATTGACAAGAGGGGACCCGCAACAAAATGTTGTGTAATGTGTTGTGGCTTGGTTTAACTTGTAGCCGCAGTGTACATATTGTGTACTGTCAGTCTCCCCTACATACAGTGTTATTCCTTCTCTCTGTTTGTCTGCCTCCTCAGCCCTGGGAAGATGCAAGGCAACCAGAGCATCACTCCGGTCAGGAGCAGTGAAAAATCTGGAGCCTTGCTACTACTCCCCCAACACTCCTGTCTGGTCCAGTGACTAAATGTATATACTCCTTGTCATGAGACAGAGTGGGAACCAAGGTGGGGTATAAGTAAGTTCTTAAGGTAGTATGAAGAAGCCCTTCCTTCTGAAGCCATCTAAGAAATTGGCCTCTATTGCCAAACTTGTTGCCGTGAGTTCCATAAATTCACTGTATGTTACGCTAGGGGGGTTCTCTTGGCAGAGTGGGGATTTTAATCTGGGTCTTCCAGATCCTAATTTTATTCTCCAATCATTAGTGGTGGGAAGTGCTGTCACACTCCATGCCCGCGATCTCCGGTGAGGGGAGGGCCCTGAAGGAGTAAGCCTCCCGAATGAACAACGCCACTCCTCCCCCCCGCCCCTTTGTCCGTGATTGGTGTACGACCGAGAACCCAGGCGGGGCAAGTTGGGAGAGAGTGACAGTCTCCCCGTCCCGCACCCAGGTCTCAGTCATGCACGCCAGGTCCGCTTGTTGTTCCATGACGAAGTCCCGAAGGACTGTCGTCTTGTTGTTAATGGACCTGGCGTTACAGAGCACCAATGACGGAGAGGGGTTCATCTTCCGAGCCCCACTGCTGACCTCCCTTGGGATGGGTCGTAGGCTGGAAGGGCACCGAGCCATTCTTTTTCTCGGGGCCCTTCCCTTGATAAACTGCCTAGACCCACCGTTAAACTTTCCCCTCCCCAAGAGCACCGGAATCTGCTGCGCCGGCATTGTTGCATCCGCCGGTCGGTATCGTAGCCACAGGCTGCTAATATCAGCTACACTGGCAGCACCACCAGCCGGGCGGGTTCCCGCAGCGTTAGGTTGGATTACTCTGTCTCTCTCCCTGCTCTGTCGCTCACTAATTCCCTATAGTGCAAAAATAGCCCAATGGCTCTCTAATGCACAGTATGACCATTAGCTACTCTACCCTGCTCTAACCCTACCAGGAAATTACAGCATCCCTACCATTCATAGAATGGTACTAATCTATACTCAAAGTGCCTATTGCAACCTCATTCACAGAATGATTGTTAACTATAACAAGAATACACTTAATTCACAATTCATTGCTAACAATTATATCACTAGACAATATTAACAATTCATCCTATAATACTTCATCTCTAAAACCTGGCAATAACAACAATCACCTTCATTTAGCTACTAACACTAGAGTCCCAATCATCTCCAACCATTCATACCATACAACACAGCAGGAGCTACTGTTGAACCAGGTCCAGTTTAAGCTTCCAGCAACAGCCCTGCTTCCTTCCCTGGGCCCCGGTTCTCTGTGGTCCTCCGACGTTCCAGGTGCTCCGTGCTCCAACACCCTCGATCTACGCCCCCTCTCACAAGGCCACTCTGTTCGATCCTCCTCTACCACCGCAGGGGCCGTGGGCCTGACTTTGTCCCCCGTCCTCCCAAGGGGGGCTCGGGTCGCTCTGCCCTTGATTTCCATGGTGGTCTCCCATGCAAGTATTAACAAAGTACTAATTTAGCTCCTGTGATCCAGAAGACTTACAGCTGTTTAAAGGCAGAGCTATCTCAATGGGTAGGGAGGTGGGGAGAGTAGCAAGGTTGGGGGGAGGGGAGTGCCAAAGGTGGAGGGGTAGGTGGGAAGAGAGCAATGGTAGGGGTGAGTGAATGCTAAGGATGGGTGGGTAGTGGTACCAAGGGTGGGGAGTAGATAGGGAGAGCTGCAAAAGTGGGATTACTGGAGTGCCAAGGGTGAGTGGTAGGTGGGGACAGCAGCAAGGTTGGGGGGGGTGAGTGAAATGCCAAGGATGGGGGGTAGTTGGGGAGAGCTTCAAAAGTGGGGGTGAGTGAATTTTCAGGGGTAGGTGGTAGGTAGAGAAAGCATCGAGGATTGGGGAGAGTGATGGAGAAATGGGGGAGGCCAAACAGATGGGGATAGATTGACAGATAAGGGAAACAGGAGAAAGGAGCAAAATAGGGGGTAGGTTGAAAGATAAAAGGAATTGGAGAAAGGGGGAAGGTTATCAGAGAAGGAGGGGTAGATTGACAAAGAAGGGATGTGGCAGGTTGACAGAGAAGGGGAGGGGGAAAATTGCTAGAAGAGGAAGAGGGAAGGAAGCAAAGAGGGGGAAGGGATGCACTCTCTCTGGAAGTTTATTGTGGGTCCCCGCTGGACAGGGGCAAGAAGGAGGAAGGTTGGAAGAGGATTCAGTGGCCAAGGAGGAAGTGCCAACTTCTGGAGGAGCCACGAGAGGAGGACACCACTGTGTTGGAAACTGTAAACTCTGAGGGGGGCTGCCCTGTTGCCTGTTCGGGAAGGGAGAAACTTGCAGGGAGGGGACTTCCCCCACCTTTGCTTTCCTGCCCCCCCGGGAGTCTAAGCATCCTTCCCTTTCTCTCTCCTCTCACCCCCTCCAGCCAGGTCAATGCTTGCCACTGCTGCCGTAGTGCTGTGGCTGCTCCCCACCAAGTGCCCAGAGGAGCAGGCTGAGCAGCAGCGGCAGTGGTGAGGGCCACATCTTGGCCAGCATCAAAGAAAGAGGCGGCAGTGGGGAGAGCTGGAGGAGCACCGCTTTGTTGTTTCAGGCATCGGCCAAGGGAACAGGGCACGGCCCAGCTTGGCTGAGACACCTCCTTCCCTCGCCGAGTGAGGCGAAGGCTGGCAGGCATCAGTTGGCGGAGAGGGTGAAGTGAGCGGTGGCTCCCAGGGTGTCTTGCACGTAGAGCATTGGCTGAGGTGGTTATAGTCACAGCAGTTGTCCTTGTGGCAGCAACTACTTCTCCTGGCATTCCAAACGGCGGCAGCGGCTTCCCTAGGGCTCTCCAGCACTTTCTCCCAGATTAGTAAGTATGTTCTCTGTGCAGGTGCTGTTAATGCTGTTCTACATTTTGGCTGTTTTTAACCTCCCCTTTATGTTTTTTAAAGTTTTTAGCTTTTCTACACACCTGGGGAGTGGTCCACATGTGTAGGATAATCTGTTTTCCCTCCATGTGCTCCCTGTCTCCAGAAATAAATATCCGCACACAGGGGCACAGTTGGGAATTAGATATATAGATAACTTTCAGTTAGTGCCAAACATGAAAGGAAATAACACTTTCTTCTTGGCAAGCATGTGGAGCTTTATAAAGAATGAGCGCTAATTGGGCAGTGGCAACTCCTGTTCTTTTAGTCAATTGACTTCCATAAGCTAACCAGTTTCTAGAAGAAGGTATAGTGATTTCTGCTGAATCCTCCCTCAAACCAGAGAACCCCACTTTGGTGTTCCTAAGAGTGTCTTCACCTCCAAAAACAAAATATTTTTCAGTGTCTTCCCAAATGCGATTTTTAATAAACACACACACACAAATATCACAAAAGATACTGTCATGTTTTTAATCCAGTATGAACGTTACATAAGATTAGATACACACATTTCATTGTGTGTGGTTAGGGCTGCTATATTTTCAAGCACATTTCCCCCTTTAAACAGAAATCCTAGAGTATTTCACTAATTCAAAGAAGTTACTATCATTCCAAATGCACATGTTTATTTGTTCATTAAAGTTCACATAAGAGATATTTTTACCCTTCTAAACAGGTTTTAAAAGAAAAGTGACAATCCGTCAGGTCTCAGGCTAACTTTTAAAATCCAAGTTGTGCCACAATAAATTATTACTTTATTATTGTCATCATGAAAACTGCAGACGTGTTAGAATTCAGGAAGTCGTTTCAACATAAAATGCTTCTTCACATCAGCCTAATACGAAGCAAATAAAGTCTCCTCCTCCTCCTCTGCCATCCAGACCACAACAATAGGGCCTTTTCATTATCTCCCTTTTGGCAGAAAAGGGAACAAGTGTTTGACAAACCAAAACACTAGTTAAGTCAGTAGTAGCATTTCATGCAAGGCAGCAGAGGCAGCTTATATGCGAGCATAGTTTGAAGAGGTGATGATGAACTAAACCATATTTACACAAGCATTTGAAATAACAGTTCTCAGGTCTTGCAGGAAAACCGCCCGCCCCCCCTCAATTGCATGCTGAGCCTGAATGGCTCCTGGCTAAAGATCTTCTGGCGAGATGTGAGACCTACTGAATTTGGCCACTGCTTTTTTTTTTTTTTTACAATGCTAAAATAACATCTGTTGCTGCGATAAAGGGAAGAGGTAAAAAAAAGTTCTTAAATTGGGGGGGGGAGCCCAAATATTTCATTATATTTTAATTCTACATCACAGCATATTAAAATGAAAAGCTCTGGCATCTCATATTAACTGATGAGCTTTACAGAAATTGTCATAATTGCGTGTGCGGGGTTTTAATGACTTGCGTGTAAAATGTCTTTGGTGGTGGGAGATCAAAGCAGAGCAGAGCTGTCTGCCACGAGATGATAATTCAGGTAAACACAGGCAACAGTCAATATGCAAATAGTCCATGGCGATGGATTCTGCTTCCATTTAAGGCGCATTTGGCTTGCTGAAGTTACAACAAGTTCAAACCAATTCCATCCTTGCTGAAACATAAAACAAACAAACAAAGAAACAAACATACCTCTCCATCAACTCCTTTTAGAAGAGAAAGAGGAAGCAAGGACTGCACTTGGATCTCCAAGGTTTCATTATCTTTAGCATTTCTAGCAAGTTCAGTGACCAGGAGGAAAAAACCTCAAAGAAATATGCCTTGGCAGAATTATTTGGAAAAAGGAAAAATAATCGATGGTTAATTAAAACAACAGCAGATGCCAGATGTTTTTTCCCCCTGTACATAATGTGCAATGCAGAACATTAATCAGGAATTATTTGGAAAAAAAAAAATCAATGGTTAATTAAAACAACAGCAGAAAATGGTAGCCCTGATGCCAGATGTTTTTTTTCCTGTGCATAATGTGCAATGCAGAACATTAATCAGCCCTCACTAACTAAACTGCTGACAGTATCACAGGCACAAAAATGAACTTTTAATGCACTGGATGTCCAACACAAAGCTAATTTATATCTTAAATTTTATCATAACAGCAGGGACCCTGGCTCAAGGTAGAGCATTTGGCATGCAGAAGATCTAAGGCTCAACTCCATGGCATTTCACTGCAAAGGAAGCAAGATTGGGGGGGGGGGGGGCCAAGAACTTGGAGCGCTGCTGCTAGCCAGAGGAGAAAATAAGGACACCATGGACCAACCGTCCAACTCTGTTTAAGGCAGCTTCATTTGAGGCAGACAATCTCAGAATGGAGTACTGTACACTTCATTATTCAAATAGGCCAGTATGTACAATATACAGAGATCTGTTACCATGGAAACAAACACCCCCCCCCCCCGCCATGTATTCTAGGGAGGAGGAAGGCACATAATGTTTACAGCAGGGATTCGTCTGATTGTCTGGAGAGCATCCATACTCATGCCTCCCAACTCACTATTCAATCATAGTGGTTCATTTTATCAATAGATAAACAGTGTTGAGCAGTGATAAGAGAATTGGAATAGGTTAGTGTTCCCTCTAAGCTGTGTTAGTGTGAGATAGCTCACAGTTTTTTAGCCTCTGGCTCACACATTTTTGTCTTAGCTCAGGAAGGATGGCTCCAGAGCAAACTAATTTATGCAGTAGCCAAATCACTCGCTCACAACTTTAATGCAAGTAGCTCGCATAGTACAATTTTTGCTCACAAGACCCACAGCTTAGAGGGAGCATTGATTAGGACTGAGGAGAATTTGATTCAAATCCCCACCCAGCTATATAGCTCAATAGCCCACCACAGGCCAGTTATTATCTCTTAGAATTACCTACCACACAGGGTTGTTGTGAGAGTAAAATAGGACAAGGAAGAACTGTATACTCGGCCATGAGCTCCTTGGACTGGATAAAAATGTGCTAGAAACATAAAATGTGATATTTGATGTAGAATCCATAATCCAAATTTCCATTTTAAAATAAGACACTTCTGTGTGCAAAGCTGTGTTAAAACCATTATAATTTCCTTTTTTGCCATCCAGTTACAGCTGGCATGGCAACCCCACAGAGTTTCCAAGGGAAGAGACAGACAGGGGTGGTTTCCCCTTGCCTGCCTCTGAGTAGCAGCTCTGGAATTCCTGGGTGGTTTCTCAAACAAGTACTAACCAGGGTCAAACCTGTGTAGCTTCTGAGTTTTGACAAGATCAGGCTAGCCATTACTATATACCACCAGGGCTATAATTACACAGCAGTGATATATATTTTTATTTATTACTTTTAACCCTCATTTCCTCAAGGAATTTAAGATGATGTACATGGTCCCCCCCCCTCCATTTTATCCTCACAGCAACAACCCTGTGAGATCGGTAAGGCTAAGAACATGACTGGCTCAGTGTCACCCAGTGACTTTCATGGCTGAGTCAAGATTTGGACCCAGGTTTCACCAGCCCAATACTCTAGCTTCACACATACACCATTTTTATAGTGTCTGAACCATATCACATGCACATTAAATAGCTGTAACCTTTATAGTACCTTCTTGTAATGTAAACACATGAACTGTGTTCACTGGCTCTTTCCTCAGCAAAGAATGAGTGTCTTCTGCACCTGATCACTAAGGATAAACACATGAAGCTGCTTCATCAAGGTTAGTATTGTCTACTCATATTGGCAGCAGCTCTCCAGGGTGTCAGGTAGAGGTCTTTCACATTACCTACTGTTAACCAGAGGTGCTGCCTTACTATAGGGTATTTCCAACAGCAGGGGCACCCCACTCCTGACCTGAACCAGAGACCCATAAAAGTCAGGCCAATGGAAGACTCTCTTGTTCTGAAACACAGAGCAAGCCACAGCTCTGGAAAGAGGGTCTCCATTTTACACAATGCAGCACTCAAAGCAAATCTCCAGTTCTTCCCCCACCACCCAGAAAGGTATGCATATGAGACAATGGCAAGTTCCATCAGGTATCTGCATTCCTGAAGCTATTCAGTTGCCACCTGGCACATAGCCCTTCTGTTTCCAACTCTGCATGTAGTCCTTTTTGTGATTCCTACACCTATGTGAAAAATCCTTTGTCTCAATACTTGTCCTTCCTGCTCCATCCCTCAGGATACCAAGATAAAGATGGGTTTGATAACTAAGAAAACATTCAAATTATTAACGATCCTTTCTGATATCTGTCAGGGACCCATTTCCAACCTTTTCTCTAAATCTGGGAATCTATTCTACCACCCTGGCTGGACCATCAGTGGCCATTAAAACCCATTCAGCCAGCTCCAGCTGACCTGGCTAAACCCATTAACATTATTGTGAATCCAGACTCTGCCCCTCTGAAAGCTCATTGGTTTCTTGCCCCTACTGGTGCCACACCTTCTGAGACCCTTGATTGGTCAAGGTAATCTTTTGTCTTCATCTGGGACAAGCTCCTCAAGGACTCCCACTGGTCTGTATTGTTTTCGTTCGTGCCCATCCCCACAAAGCAGTTTCCAGACACTGCAGCTGCCATGGCTGGGCCCAGAGGTAGCTGCTGAGGCCTGAAGCCAAGCCAGGCTTGGTGATCAAGATAAGAAGGGGGGAGTAAAAGAGATGGGGGGAAGAGAGGGATTGTCAGAGAAGGGTAAAGGGGAGAAATGGGGAGGGGATAGGTTTTCAGAAAAGGGGAGGGGGAGATTGATGGGAGAGGGGCTCATGGAAAGATAGAGGCGGAAGGTTTACAGATAAGAGGGAGGAAGAGGGGAAAGAAATAAAGAGGGTTAGGTTGACAGAGGAGGGGAATGGAGAAAGTGGGAGAAAAATAGAGAGGGGATACACTGACAAATAAGGGGAAGGGGAGAAGGGGGAGAAAGGGCAGAAGATTGACAAAGAAGGGGAGGTGGAAAGTGGGGAAAGATTGTTAGATGGGAAGCAGCCAGGTGAGTGGCCAGGAGACCCACTGCCATTACCATGAAGTACCATCAAACAAGAGTATATACCATGAAAAAATTACTATGAAACTTTTGTAACTATATTATCATATGAATATGTGGTGCCCCAGCCCACTCCGTGAGAGTGTCCCTACCTCCAGTTGCCATCCCGCATTCACATTACCCCTTTAAAGGGGAATGGGAGACCTCAGAATGGGCTGGCTACCTGGTTACTTCACCAAAGGCAAACCTGCACCCGAAAGAGCCACTGGAGATGTCTGCCTCGTCGCCTCTCTCTTCGACTGCTGGTCAGCCCGTCTCCATCCTCTGCTCTGCTTCTCTTCCTCTCCAGTCTCCCTCTCTGTTCCCCTTTTATCCTTCCCTCCACCCTGTCCCTCACTCTCAGTGTTCATTCACAGGTAGTCCCGCCTCTCTAGAAGAGCTCCGACACTCTGCCAGGTGTGGGGGCATTTTGACCCCACCCAAGGCAATGAGCATGGTGGCTGTATTGGAGCACATATGCCCCTAGGGCCTCGGTGGTGGCGTCTCCCAGAGACCCGCCCTATTATCGCGTACTCGGGGATGCACCCTATGAGGTAACAGTTGGGCCATTCCCGTGTCGGGGCATCCGTCTATGTCTTTGCCCATTTCGGGGCTGCAGGGCTTCCCTCCGAGGTTGCTGGTGGCTGTGGTGAGTGGGGAGTCTTCATGGAGGGGATTGAATAGGGGCTCTTGGGGGACAGAATACAAATCAATCACTTATTATATCATAGACTCATCGAATCATAGAATTGGAAGGGACCTCCAGGGTTATCTAGTCCAATGCCCTGCATAAGGCAGAAACTTCACAAATACCTCCCCCTCTTCACCCCCAGTGACTGCTGTTCCATGCCCAGAAGATGACAAAAAACCTCCAGGATCTCCAGCCAAACTGGCCCGGAAAAAAATTGCTTCCTGACCTCAGAGTGGTGATCAGCATTTCCCTGGGCATGTAAGAAAGGGCCAGAAGAACTAAGCACTGAGGCAAGCCTTCCTGTCCTCCCTCTCATGATCTGCCTAAGTTTACAGACTCAGCACTGCTGTCAATGGCCATCCAGCCTCTGTTTGAAAACCTCCAAAGAAAAAGAGCCTACAACCTCCCAAGGAAGCCTGTTCCACTGAGGAACCACTCTGTCAGGATGTGCTTCCTAATGTCTAGCCGAAAATTCTTCTGATTTAATTTCAACCTGTTGGTTCTGGTCTGACCTTCTGGGGCAACAGAAATCAACTCCGTACCATCCTCTATATGACAGCCCTTCAAGTACTTGAAGATGGTTATCATATCACCTCTCAGTCGTCTCGTCTCCAGGCTAAACATACCCAGCTCCTTCAACCCTTCCTCATAGGATGTGGTCTCCAGACCACTCACCATCTTCGTTGCTCTCCTCTGGATACGTTCCAGCTTGTCTATATACTTCTTAAATTGAGGACTATTAATAAGCACTCTTTGGGTGCAATCTGTCAACCAGTTACAGATCCACCTAACAGCCATAGGAACCAAACCACATTTTACCAATTTATCAACAAGAATATTATGTGGAACCTTATCAAAAGCCTTACTGAAATCAAGATAAACTATGTCCACAGCAGTCCCCTGATCCAGCAAGGTAGTAACTTTTTCGAAAAAAAGAGTTAAGGTTAGTTTGACATGACTTATTCTTGAGAAACCCATGCTGGTTCTTAGTAATCACAGCAGTCCTTTCTAAATGCTCAAGGACTGTCTTTTTGATGATTTGTTCTAAAACTTTCTCAGGTATAGATGTCAAGCTGACAGGTTGGTAGTTACCAGGATCCTCCTTTTTCCCCTTCTTGAAGATAGGGACAACATTTGTCCACCTCCAATCTTCTTGCACCTCACCTGTTCTCCAAGAATTCTCAAAAATAATGGACAGAGGCTCAGAAATTACATCTGCGAGTTCTTTTAGTACCAAGTGCTGAAAGGGGTGAAATAGGGTTGTATGTTAGCCCCCACTTTGTTCAACTTGTATCTAAATGACATAATAGCTAGTTTAGAAGGTAGTGAATATATGGCCCCGGCTAATGGACAACATAAGGTTCCAATCCTTCTGTTCTGCCCTGAACCAAGATTGGCTTGAGGAGACTGCTGAATAAATTGGGTGAATACTGCAATGCAGAAGGCTTGCGAATAAATTATGCCAAGTCAAAAGTTCTGGTTTTTAGGAAATGCCCAAAGAAATCTACCTGGAGCATTCTTGGCACCCAGACCGAACAATGCAGCACGTTTAATCTGGGTTTAACCTATTCTGAAACTCCCTGGTGCCCCCACCTTACATCATTAAAAGTTGCTGCTATGAAGAATTTGGGGGCTCTACTGAAGTTCTACTTTTCTAAGGGAGGAGGCATGGTAGACCCAGTTCTTAAACTGTATGGGAGTAAGATAATTCCAGCCATGCTATATGGATCAGAGATCTGGGGCTGGGGAGATCAGATATCGTTCTCATTAGAAATAGTACAGAATTATTTTATGAGGTGGATTCTCACCTTGCCAAGGGGTGCACCAGTGACATTAATGAGGGCTGAACTGGGAATTACCTCATTGAATGCCAGAGTCAATGTCAAAATTCTATCCTATTGGAGAAAATGTTTAGAACAACCCCAGGATTCCCTGGGGGGGTTAAATTTTAGTTTGCACCTGAAAGCCTCCAAGAGATTAGGTGACCATTTGGCCTGGATTCAATTGAAATTTTCAATTCCTGATGATCTATTAAGGAATAAAACTCAAGCACAGGAACTGAAGGAAAGGGTGTTCAAAAAGGATGGGCTTATGGATCAGGATGTGATGGCACACTGTAAGTTTTTTAAAAGGGATCACTGTAGGTCCCTGTATTTAGAGATGTTAACCAGCCTGGAATTAAGGTCGGCTTTTACAGCTTTAAGATTTCAATCCATGTGGGCAGGACTGGATGTTTCTTTGGTATCCTTGCCCCCCCTTAGACTTTGTATTTGTGATATGGGTGAAGTTGATGATATTGTACATTATATTCTGAGATGCCCATGGCATGAAGCCCCTAGGCTAAACTACATCATCCCTATTATTCCGCAGTGTAATGGACTCTCCGATCTGGATCTGGTCAAGTTTTTACTCTCGGACCTTGACCACTATGTCTCTAGCAGAATGGCGTTGTTTGCCTTAGCAACAAGGAAAATCAGAATGAGTTTAGTATTTAATGCAAAGTAGAAGGAGTACAGGAGTATACTGATATATATATTTTTATTGTTTACATTACCATTTTATTGTCTGATGTATTATGTTATGGCCTATGGCTAAGACAATAAACTTATACTTGAGTACCCTTGGATACAGTTTATCTGACCCCAAGGACTTAGTTTCATTAAAAGAAACTAGGTGTTTATGTACTATCCCTATGCCGATCCTAGGCTGCAACTCCCTTCCCTCATCATGTGTTCTATTTTTGCCATGTTGAGCACCATTTCCCTTGAAAGAGAAGACGGAAGAAAAGTAGGAATTGAGCAGTTCATCTCACATCCAATTCATATTCCCTAACACATGTCCATAGTAAGTATTTAATCTTCAATAAGACAATCAATAAGTTGATTTCTCAAATAGAATCAAAGTGCTTTGTGCCGTTAGAAATCTTATTATTATGACATCTCCTTTAGACTTCTAAATTTGATGAGACTTGGCTGTATATTTTCTCATAAAGTGAACAGTAGACAGATAAAGGATACCTCAGTTCCATCTAATGAAGCTTGCCAACCTATGATTATGTTCCCTTTGCAAACTTTGCCAAAGCTGGAACAGAATATTGTCCTACTTGTCCATTCTTCTACATATCTCCCAAACATCCATTCAAAATTCTTGCAAGCACAAAGATCTTACTTTTGAAGAAGACACCATAAGGATAAGTTTTCTAACGGCATAAAGTGCTTTGATTCTATTTGAAAATTTGACTTATTGTCTTATTAAATACTGAATATTTACTATGGACATGTGTTATAGAATATGAATGGGATATGAGATGATATAATATGTTATTGATTTATATTGATATGATAATAGTTACAAAAGCGTCACAGTAATTTTTTCATGGTAAATACTCTTCTTCGATTTTCCTTTCCGTGATTCTTTCATTGGTTGTATTACCATGAAGTAAGCTGCCAGAGAGCAGGTGGGAGGGAGAGCTGTTGCTGTTGTGTGTGTGTGTGTGTGTGGAAGCTGCTGAATGGCCAGGAGGGTGACGGGGGGGGGGCAGAAAAGAAAGTGTGATGGGGTGGAGTGGAGTGGGGGCAGAAAGAGAGAAAGTGACAGGCATGGAGGAGAGAGAAAGAAAAGGGGTGGTGTGAGAAAGAAAGAGTGAGAGACTGAAAGAAGTTCAGGAAGAGAGGAGGGAGCAAAGGTAGGGGAATGAGGTAGCCACTCCCACAGGTTTCTTACAGGTCCCCACTTGTAAATATTTATAAAACAACAATTAAAATTTCAAATCAAACAAATAAAAATCAAATTAAAAAAGGCAGAAAATAACAATACAGTGGTGTAAATGAATCCCTCTGTGGAAAGAATTCTACAACTCTACTGCCCTTTCTTGGGTTTCATTCTGTTTTGCTTCAGATGATTGTAATGATCATGTAGGTTCATATGGGAGTAGGTGGTAGGTAAGGTAAGCTGGTCACAAGCTGTATATGGATTTAAAGGTCAATATTATTAGCTTGAATTTGCCCTGGAAGCACACTGGAAGCCACTCTAGATGGAACAATATTGGAGTTATATGGTACCTGTGACTCTACTCCAGCCACAATTCTTGTTGCAGCATTCTTTACCAGTTGTAGCAGGCATATACCACAGTGGCAATATCTTTTTTATGCAGGAAAGGCTGCAGCTATCTTACCAGCTGAAGATGGTGAAAGACACTTCTGGAAAACAAATTTTCTGTCAACAAATAGTAAATTTTGCAACCTATACAGTAACTTGAAAATTTCTCTTCTTTATTCTGGGGGGTTTTTTGCGCTAATTCAAGGAAAGAGGGTTATTTATTAAATAATAATAAATAATACATTTTTTGTATATCCTGCCTTTCTGCCCTGATCAGGGTCACCTAGGAAGCTAACAGATTAAAAACATTCATAACAAAAACGTATCTTTAAAAAATTGTTGAAACGAAACAAAAGCACATCATTAAAACACTTAACACCAATCTTAAAAGGTACACATTGTTTAATAAAAACAACAACAACAATTAAAACATAGGGCAGGAAGGAGGGTCACTTAGAGAATAGCCGATGAAACAAAAATGTCTTCACCAACTGATAGAAGATGGTAATAGAAGGGAACAGGTGAGTTCTCCAGGAAGAGAGTTCCTGAGTTTTGATGTCATGACCAAGAAGATCTTCTTCCAGGTTGCCATTCACCTTATCAGAAGGCAGGGGCACCCAAAGCAAGGCCCTAGAATATGATTGTCACAGTCGGGTAGGTTCATGGGAGTAGGCAGTCTTTCCCAAGCCATACAAAGCTTTCAAAGTCAACTCCTGAATCTTGCATTGTGCCTGGAAACAAATTTGGAGCTACTGTTGATGGGCCATTACTGGAGTGATATGGTCCCTACAACCCACTCCAGTCAACACTTTGGATGCAGCATTCTGTACCAGTTGAAGTTTCCAAACACTTCTCATGGGCAGCCCCACATATCATGTATTATAGTAATCTAGCTTAGGGTAACTGGGGCATGTAACCAAGGTGTCCAACTCAGTTCTGCCCAGGAATGGCCACAGCTGGCTAACCAGTCAAAGCTGCTAAAAGACCCCCAGACACAGGTAGACCTGGGACCAAGAGCAACCCCAAACTGTGGACCTATTCCTCCAAGGGGATTGCAACCCTATTCCGAATGGGTGACACTTTTAAGTTCCAGGTTGGTCCTTCCACTCACCAGTAGCTCTTCTTTCTCATTAGGATTAAACCTCAGTTTATTAGCTTATGTCATCCCCAAAACTGCCTCCAGGCAGTCTCAGAGTTTCTACAACCTCCCTGGGATCAGCCAGAAGTGTGACACAAAGCAGCTGAGTATCATCTGCATATCACTGAGAATCCAATCCAAACTTCTGGATGAAATCACCCAAGAGTTTTATGTAGGTGTTGAAAACCACAGGGAGCAAGATAGAGCCTTACAGAACCTTGCAAAGGGCTGAGTAGCAGTCCTCCAGCACCACACTCTGTAATTTATCCTCCATGTTAGAACTGGAACCACCGCAAAGTGGTGCCTTCCAATCCCAACCTATAAAAAGTCGTCCAGAAGGTTACAGGATTGCCATTCCTCAATCACACATTCAATCAATACAGAGCTAAGAATCTTAGATAGAAAGGGACGGTGACAGTTGTATTAGCAGAAAATATTGTTGGTGGGCAATACTTTACCTATCTAACATGGCAAGACGATCCTACAGCAAAAAAGGGGGTGACACTAAGGTAGGGGATCATGTGCTGACAGGCAACGTATAAGGAAGGCTCCAAACAGCACTAGAATGGAACCAGCAAGGTATTTATTTATTTATTTATTTATTCATTCATTCATTTATTTATTTATTTAATTTATATCCCACCCTCCCTGCCATGGCAGGCTCAGGGCGGCTCACATAAAATATAAAACAATTAAGACAGAATTAGATAAAAACAGAGCAATATAGTTAATAATATTATAACATATAAAGTGGGATGGGGTTGATAATATTATAACATATAAAGTGGGATGGAGTCAGGAGGATGAGGAGAGAGAGAGAAAGCAATGGGGTGATGCTCTCTTTTTATACCCTAAGGTGACTGGGAGGGGGATGCTTCACCAGTCACATAGCCCCCAGGATGTATTAGAAAAATTGAGTTACTAATGGCCCGGAGAATGGGATTAATCGTTGGGCAATTGCAATAATATTCGACTAATGGTAACACCTTTAGAGAGACAAAAGAAAGAAAAGAGTAGTAATGTTTCAGCTCCATTGACAGTAGTTGGTCTCAACGACTTGATGATCAACAGCTGTGTTATCAGGATGGGTAGCTGGAGAACATGCCAGTGGCTTAATCCTGTTATGGAGTCAGTTCTTTTGTTTAGGGTGAGGCTGAGTATGTGCTACACCTGGAGAAGTCAATATGCAGAGGTGTGTGTGGGGGGGAGCTCCCCATGGCATCTGTGAGGGATATACAGGTACCCTTTGCATAGCAAGGCTTCTCTTCTAGTGATCTCTTCTAGTGAACTGCTGTTTGGAGGGTCAGGGAGGCTGGCTTGCCTTGTGGCATCTGGCTGCAGGGTTGCAGAAGTGAGAGGCGCCGGGTCTTCCATGGGTCCACGTCTGGGTAGGCATACCGCTACAAGACAAGGTTTTCCTTGCCCGTTGCCAGAGAGCCAGGAAGCACCCAGGTCATCCGAGTCACCAGACCTCTGTCTTATGAGGTATCGACCAATGATGGACAGGTCCTTCGAAGACACATTGGCCAGCTCCATCGCCGTCTCCTTCCCATGGAGCAGGAGCCACCATCAGCAGTCATGGGAGACAACAAGGTGGGCCCACCGCAACCACAGGAACCAGAGACCTCAAGGGAGTTCCTGCTTGACAGTGCACCGCCCAACCAGGCAGCCATAGACTTCCCAGACATGACGCCAGCACTGCTACCACCACCACCTGACAGTGCTGTTCCTGCAACACTGGACCGGGGTCCAGAGACCATGCCTCCTCAGAGAGACCTCTGACATTCAGCCCAGGAATGGCACAAACCGGTGTACCTGAGAGACTTTGTGTGTTAAGGTGTTTTGGAACTTAGGGGGTAGGGGTTTTGTGTTCTGAGCATGAGTCATCCCTGAGTTAGTATCCGAGACAGGGCCGGATTTAGACTTGCTGAGGCCCTAAGCTATACAAAACCCAGAGGCCCCCTACTGTTTTAAATTACATCAGCTGGTCTCAGAAAAATTTAAAATATATACACCTTTTTAATATTTGAAATCATTTTTATATTGTGTTTTTATTCGAGGCCCCATCAGATTGCGAGGCCCTAAGCTATAGTTTATTTAGTTTATGCGTAAATCCGGCACTGATCCAAGACTTGCTGAATTTGTTGCTCTGGAACAATAGCTTGCCAGGATTCTGGAGGGGACTGGTGGAGAAGTAGTGTTATGTAAATAGCGTGTTGTTGGGAGTTGGGGGTGTTTGGGTGTGTTGCTTGCATGCTATTTAAACAGGGTGGCAGCCCTGGAGTTTGTCTTCTACTGTTCCTGAAGTCACTTAATACAGTAGAGCTGTTCACTGTAATCCATCTTGAACCCAGTATTTAATACTGAGGATGGAGGTGGTGGGGAGAATGTTCAGGCCATAAGAAGGCAGCCCTGGTGAAGCTGAGGCTGCTGTGGTGCGGCAGCCTCTGAGGAAAGAGAGAAGGAGGCTGGGAAGGTTGAGGGAGATGGCGAGGTGGCAGCAGCAGGAGAGGAGAGTGCCCACAAGCTGTGGTGAAGAGAGGGAGTGGCCAGGAGAGGCCCAGGGAGGTGGCAGCATGGAGATAGGCTAGATAGGGAGGGAGAGTGTCCACCAGCTGCAGAGAGAGCCAAATCAGCTTCAGGGCTGCAGGAAAGCCCAGAAAGACAATTGTCCTCCAGAGAAAGAGACAGAAACACAGAGAAGGAATGACAGTAGTGGGGGGGGGGGGGGAATGACAGCAGCCATGGCTATGGCCAAAAGAGAAAAGTAAAAGAGACTGCAGCCAGTTGGTTGGTGGGGGAGACCTACCCCTGAAGAGGCGGGACGGAAAGCTGAAGACAGAGGGGCAGATAAAGGTAGGTTGGCTGTTAGGTGAGAAGGAGAGAAGGAAGCAGGAAAGGGGGGAAGGTTATAGGTGCATTCAGAGAAGGGAAAGAAGATATACTGGGGGAGGGGAAATGCAATCCCCCACAAGTCCTTGCAGGTTCCCACATGTTTAAATAATATTATCAATTGCTGTTGTCATTTCTAGTATAACCATAAGAGTTGGCAAATGGGAGAAAAGGGGAAGGGAGAGAGAACAACTGTTGTTCCTTCACTTCAGAGAACGCAACAGCAGAGTCCTTGTTTTTTGGGCCACTGAAGAAGCCTACCCTGGAAGCTTCCAAGGGATCAGAGGGGACCACATGATTTGCTTGGGCCTATTGTTATTAAGATGCTTCTTTGGGAGTCTTGCTAGTTGTTTTTATTAGCCAGAGCTAGGGGCTGAATCCCTAAAATACCAATTAAGAACCTCTTGTGGGTTCAAGTCATGCCAGAATAGCAGATCCTATCAGATGACCATCTGCCTAGACAGAATGAATGTTATTGCCTGAGCCTATGATGAAAAATGTGCAAGTACAAATATTTGCCATATGTTATTTGTTTCACTGAAAACAAAGTGTTTGCTCTGGATCTTATTGTGGAGCCCAAAGCATTTCCAGACGCTCTGTTTTACTTGGTTTAGTAGCACTTTTACCTGCTTTCCAAACTACCCCTAGCTTTAGCTCAAACAATGGAAACTGATAAACTACATTACTCTCTAAGAAATGTAGCCCCAAAGTGTACATTTTATCTCAAACAGAATGAAACAGATAAAAGAATAAGTCATTTCCTTTAGGAAATCACAACATGAAGTGGAAATAAAATCAGGAAAATAAACTTAAATGGTGGTGTAATCCCCAAAGAAAACTCTTTAGTAATGCTGTGCTCACAGCAGATACATGGCAAAAATGTAAATCGCTTTATCTATAAATAACTCAAGATTTCAAGAAATCTGATAGCTTCAGTTAACTTTCACCAAACTTATATAAACAAGATTGCTAAAAAAAAAAATTATAAGAGGCAGGGAAAGATAGTCACATGGCATTCATGCAGTGCCCAAGATTGGGGGGGGTGGGTGGGTGGAGGCCATGCTATCATCTGACCTACTTGTTCCGCTGACTACACATCAGATATGGCATTATGTCAGGGACATAGGGTTGTCATGTCCAGAGTGATGCATTTTTCTCCTTTCTGTGCAGTACTTAAATTCACAAGACACACCTTCTCATCACCACAATGCTTTAGAAAGGGGAAAAATTATCACCTGGTAAAATATGGCCTTCTATACAATCTGGTAAGCCAAAAAGATACCACGTCGTAAGATAGGAATCCCTAACCTTTAGTAGACTGCTTTACCACAGCACTGTATTACAAGCTTAAAAATTCAGCAAGCTTCCAAATCAAACAGAATTATTTATCAGGCAGAATGGAAAATCAGCCCTCCAAAATGACTAACATATGCAAACCATCTCTTTCTGTAATGGGCAGACAATTCCACTGTAATATTTCCCACTGAAGTGGTGATTTTTAAAGGGACCCTGTGAAAGTATCCTCACATACTTTGGGAAAAGTAAAACAGATAACCCTTTGCTCTGTAATTTTTGCAGATATACAGTCGCAGGAACTCTTCAGAAAATCACTGAGATGCCATATCGGCTCATAACGTTCACTACTTTTCTTTTCTGGCTGATAAGGAATTCTGTATATAACTTGACATGCTGCTTAATCAACAGAAATCAGCCCATGGTTGCTTACGGAGCACGGTTCTGAAATGCAGCAATGAGCCCCCAGGAATCAAAACAAAAACCTCAGTGGAACTCGTGCAACATACAAAGGTAAGAAGGTTGTCTGAAGTTGCTTGCATTCGATAGCAGGCAGGTGAAATTCCATGCTTTAAAATGTGTATTTGTTTATTGATTAAGTATATTTTTATTATCCATGTTGTGCAAGCTTTAGGCATCTCATACCTGTGTTGCCTAAAGGCGATTACATTTTGCCACATACTACTGTGATAACAAAGACCACCAGTTTTGATTTAAGCCAGTTTAGGATAAATTTAGATAAGCAGCCATATGGGAGTGTGGTCTTCCTGAGATTCTCCACCAGTCTGCAGAGGGAAAGGAGTCTTGCCTATATTTAAACAACAACAAGCTTCCCTGCTTATAAAAATGTACCCTGACCAGGAGAAGCACTATAACCTTGACTTCTTAATATGCCAGTCTTCCACAAGCAAGTTTATATGTGTGTGTGTGTATTTATACACACACACATACACCCTGCACACATCAGCATAGCTTTCAAAGACACAGCTTTCTAAGACTAGCAAAGTCTACAAAGGACTGTACCAACTGCTGTTTCTGCACATTCAAGTAGGCTTTTAGTCCTGCTGGATTCAATGGGATTACAAATTGATCTTCAATATATTTACTTAAAAGGACATCTCTTCAATGTAAACAGTATTTACTTCCAAGTAACGTGTTTAGGGAAATCGTTGGTTTAAGTGGATGATCAATCAGTCTGTATGTCCTTCTCTTCAAAGAAACACACTGAACTGATTTCAGAAAGGATTGTTCTTGGGGCACTTGTATTAATACTAGGCATGATGGTCCTAACAGAAGTGTCATTCAAGTCACAGTTTCCTATAGTAAAGAATTTCCCATATTGTACAACATTCAGTTGCTGCCAATATGCTAGCTCTGTACCACATTCCAAGAGAAAGTGCTTTGCTTGATGGACCTGCACAGATAGCCCCTGTGCTTTCCGTCCACCACTGTAAGTGATCTGGCCATACAAGTCATCCATATCTCATCTAATCACAGCTGGACTATCATGTATTTGCTCTAATGTCAGCATGGTGTGGTCTGCTCAGCAGAGGCCCGTTTTACACAGAAGTTATGAAGCAGAAGGATACTGCTGTGCCCACAGCATATTGCTTGCAGGGCTAGCCTGGCAACAACTCCATGGCAAGGCCATTTGAACCTTACGGCTTGACTATACGCTGACTGGTGCTAACTGTGTATACAATTAATATCCACCACAGCAACACTTCTAGAAATGTACTTTAAACTACTGGTTTAAAAGAAAGATTGCATTACAACTAGAACAAATTTTTAAAATCTCAATAAAATGTTGCATCAAAAGTTTCAGTTTAATTGATGGGTTTATGGTGGTGAGAAAGAGTATATTCTTCAAAAGGGTTAGGCAATATTCAGAATAAGAAAAAACATTGATATACATACACAAAATGCCTTAGGTTTTCTGGTATTCTGTCTACAATATGAAGCCTCAAAAGAGGGGAGCATGTGAAATTGCACAATAGATGCTTGACCCAATCCAGAGAAAGTGATCTAGTTACAGAAGCAGGCTTCCATATGCTTCTCAGTTACTGGATCCCACTGCATATTCCTCTGTACTACATTGCTTTTTGTTGGATGTTTTTCCCAACATGAATTTGAATCCACGTCCTAACACAATGAGTCAGGGTAATACCACATGTCTAGAGCTGGATTGGGTTGCCAGCATTTGAAAGGGGAATTTTGAGTTCTTTGAAGCTGTCATACACTGAGTCAGATCACTGCTTTATTAAGATCAGTATTGTCTGCTCTGACTGACAGAGACTCTCCAGGGTCTCAGGCAGAGGTCTATCACATCATCTGATGCAGTCCTTTTAATGGAGGTCCAGGTGCATGCAAAGCAGATGGTCTGCCATGCCCCACCCCTGAAGTAACAGGAAACCATGTAAAATATAAGCTGCATCTCATAAATAACTATATCATTTGTTCTTCTTTTCCTGCCGACACCTCGTAACCCTTCCTCCATAAATGTAAACCCACCAGTGTCACTGGCTATCAGTACCTGCCCCCCTTCTCTCCATACATCCAGATCTTCTATCTATGTATACCTTCCTTCAAGGAGCTCTGGGCAGAATACGTGTCTCCAGGAATAACCTGTGAATAGAGTCATTGCATAACCAATTCTGTGTTAAAAACAAGAACCCTTCACATGTGTACCTGTCAGAACACTGGAAGAAATTACTCCAAGAATGCCAGTATTTAAACTGAAATATGGTTAGTGCCTGTGATCCAAAGAACTTGCATATTCAAAGCATATGAAGCTGCCCTATTCCAAAGCAAACCATTGGCTCATCTAGCTCAGTATTGTCTAACGTGACTGGCAGTGGCTCTTGGGCATAGAAATGACTCTTCCAACAGATCTGTTACCTCAGATCTTTTAATGGAAAATGCTGAGCTGAACCGGGGGGGCCTCTATATGCAAAGCATGCATTGGACACATGGAGCTGTCTTATAGTGGAATCAGACCATTTGTCCATCAAGATCAGTATTGTCTCATCAGACTGGCAGTGGCTCTCCTGGGTCTCAGGTAGAGGTCTTTCACATCACCTACTGGCTGAGAATGCTGGGGATTGAACCTGGGACCTTCTAGCATGCAAAGCAAATTTTCTAGCACTGAGCCACAGCCCCTCCTACATTCTAGCACAGAACCACAGTCCCTCTCCTTGTTTTTGTTTTAACATGTTTGGTCAAACTCTAGACAGACTATAAGTATATGCAGGCCTATAGCCAGGATTTTGTAATTCAGGGGGCCTTTAAATAAGTCAGGGGGCAATAAATAAAAAATTTAAAACTCACTTTTGTGGCGTTCACACTCTGCTTGCCTACACGGGGAAGCAAGCCATGCTTAGGGAAGGGGTGGCGGTGGGGAGTCCTCCAGGCAGCCCACAGAGTTGGGAGTCCTCCGGGAGGCCCAGGGAGGCCATGGCAAAAAGTCAGGGGGCCAGGCCCTGATATGCCCCACGGTAGCTATGGGCCTGAGTAAATGTGAAGGTTTTCTTCTCAGTGCAGTCCAATTTTAGAAGTGTTGTTTCTTACACCATGTCAGATCCCACAAAATATTACATTTTATATAAAAGTAGTGGCATCAGTATAATGGAAGCCCTTCACCAATGCCCAGTTTTATTTTCTCAGAAAAACATATCGGTGACCTGGGCTTCATAATAATTTTACAAATGTGGTTTCTCTTCCTTTATTCTGTGGAATGGACTCTCCCCACCCCCCCAAATCAGACTGGCCCTTTCACAGATCTCTTCACCGCTTTCCACACTGTATTCAGTTTTTATTCTCGGCCCCCAAATAGCAGCCATAATTCAACTCTCCCAGTTACCTTTCCTGATGTATAAGAATATACTGTAAATCACTCCATTGGTGCATGTGCCCTTTCCTGCTCAGTATGTTGAGAAGAATAAACTGGATTTTCTTCCCTCCTGCACAAAAATGGCTAAGATCCTAATTGTCCACAGCAGGAGGGGTTTTTGCTAACCCCTGAGGGAGAGGGCGGGATGGAGAATCATAACTTTGAAACATGAAGTCCTGTATTTTTCCACAGGTCAAATATAATGCAGAAAGCCAAAATGCAAGTTCTTTATACTGTGGAATTTCCTTCCCTACTGGTAACCTCAGCTGTGACCTACAAGAGGCAATATCTTTTGACTGGAAAGTAGAGTTCATTCTTTCACTTATTTGAAGGCGGCAATGAAAATTACTGTCAGATAAAAGCATGGAGGTACTCATGGAGTGATGCTCCCCAGGATCTGAACTACAGTTCACTAGGAGCTAATCTATACTAGGTTCATGTTTGTTTTACTGAAGACTGTTTTTACACTAGCTATCAGCAAAGGTGACTGCTCTGAACACCTGCTCTCACAGAACTACAGCCCCATTTACACTTAAAGGTAAAGGTTCCCTTGCTCGAAAGCCAGTCAAGTCAGACTCTAGGGTTGCGGTGCTCATCTCCGTTTCAAAGCCGAAGAGCCAGTGCTGTCCGAAGACGTTTCCGTGGTCATGTGGCTGGCATGACTAAACACCAAGGCGCACGGAACGCTGTTACCTTCCCACCGAAGTGGTCCCTATTTATCTACTTGCAATTTCTTGCTTTCGAACTGCTAGGTTGGCAGGAGCTGGAACTAGAGATGGGAGCTCACCCCGTCTTGCGGCACCCGGGTCTTGAACTGCTGAACTACTGACCTTCCACAGCCTGCAGTTCAGCGTCTTAACCACTTGAGCCACCGCAGCTTACCAGTTGGCAAAGGAACTATTTCCCCTTGGTGAAATCCCATGCCATTGCAGCAAATGGCTAAATGCCAGATCCAAGAGGAAAAACCAATTGAATGGATCCTTCCATTGACCCAACCAGGAGGAAGATAAAACAACAATTTTTGGGGAAAAATTAAGAAAAGAGATAGAAAAATCTAATGTTAGGATACAATAGTTTATGCAAGCATATGGTGGTGGATTATCTTCTGTTTTCTCTCTTCACCACAGTGACACCAATAACTATGGCAAATTTAAGTTCCTATCTCCATTGTTGATAAAACCTCCAGTACAATGTATATTTCTACCCCCTCTATAACTTGGCAGCACCTTAACCAAAGAGCTGTCACTTAACATAGGACTTTATAGTCATTGGTTTGAACTAAGAGTTGGAACCGACTGTGCGACTGAACAACAAATAGTATTATTGCTGCTGCTACCAGTGAGAGCAGCTGGTGGGGTACAGGAGTTGGTCAAAGGGTGTGTGTGTTTGAGATCCCCACAAAGAATGCTTGGGTCCTTCGGCCAGTCACTCACTCTCGGCCTAACATCGCTGTGAGTATAAAATGGGGGTAATGCCATGTACACCACCTCAAGCAATCATTTCATGAAACTCTGAAGACAAATGGACTAGGCCTCTTGACTAACAGAATGGATTGCTGCAAGTGACATGCACCAGCCCTCTATATTGAATGACTCAGAGTTGGACATGAATCATTCTCATTTTCCTATGACAAAAACTGGATTGGGAGGGCCTAAAGTGGAATTGCTTGTGAGGTAGCACTGCCTGTACTTGTCACAGATCTGTAAGACCTGCTCAGCTTGTACATTTGTAAGTGAACTGATTATTACAGGCATGATTGGTCTTTAATACTCTCTCTTTCAAAGGAAACTGACCCTGTCCTGAACTGCAGGAGCTCTTGGTTGGGCTGAATGTTCCAGGGAAGAAAAGTAAAAGGGTTTTAAAAAAAAAATCTTCCCACATATATATTAATATCTGGGCTACTCATCTGTGTTGGATTCATAAATGCAGAGCAGTAAAATTATTAAATTATTAAAGTGTTTTGTTTGTTCATTTTTCAGAATGTTATTATGACATATTTCTTATTCCTTTAAAATATAAAAATATAAGGAAGGCACGCTGTAAGTCAGGCCTTTCTCCTACTTCCTCGTTAGTGTTATAGATACACATGATTTTATTTAGGCTTGGGAGAAGGGAATCGTTTTGACCTTTAACATACTTTTCACTATAAGAAATCAAAGCAACATTAATGATCAGCAAGTCTTCCTTATTTATCAAATTTTTGACAATATCTTCTATAGTCTAACAGATACCATTTTAATTACAGACACACAATTTTTTATCATGCATATCATGTGTAGGCTACATGTATAATATATGAACATATAACATAACTGTATGAAGAGGATGTGCTTTAGCTGCTTAATACCAATGAAGATTTATAAAAAAGCAGCATTTGGTTACGAGAATAGTTATGCTCAGAATCCATATGCAGGTTTTATAAAAAAAGCAGCATTTGGTTACGAGAATGGTTATGCTCAGAATCCATATGCAGGTTTTATGTCATACATTCAGGCTCCACAATAAAGCAGTGGGGGGAAAACAGCTGATACACAAAAGGGACCGTCTAGACAGTACCCCATCAGTCTGGCTAAATTTGGTGTTGGCATTCCCAGAGGGATTGTAATATAATTGTTCTGGTGTCTGCATCCATTCCCTCTGTCAAACACCATCACAAACAATAAATATACATCCTCTTTCATACACAACAGGCCCAAACTGTACAGCTGATATGGAGCTTAGAACACACTGATACAGAAGCAGCATTTACACAACAAAAACAAAACATGCAGCTAAGCAGTTGATTAATTTCTAGA
Source organism: Gekko japonicus (assembly GCF_001447785.1). Classification (NCBI taxonomy): domain Eukaryota; kingdom Metazoa; phylum Chordata; class Lepidosauria; order Squamata; family Gekkonidae; genus Gekko; species Gekko japonicus. The sequence goes on along the minus strand of NW_015170914.1, from coordinate 168,772 downwards.
GGAAATCTCACACTATTTGTTAACCTCCCCCACCCCAAAAATACTCTGCTCAATTGCTTAACTGACCTGCTATACTGGAAATGTAAAACATTTAAACAGGTCCTTTTGGACTACATGCTTTTGAAAAAGACCCCTCCCCTTATGTTTATTAACCTCCCAAAGAAAATGTAACATAAACTCAAAGTGTAATGATGGACATGGATCATAAATTCTAATGAAGGGAAAAAACCTAATGAAAAGGAAAAGTGATAATAAGCAAAAGCATGGGAAAATGGTAAATGTCATTTCATCGTTAAAATTAGGTTCTCCACCTTTCCTAGATTTCTTTAAAGGCATACAACCCTGTATAAATGTTCAAGTTGAAAACTGATTATCAGGAGAATTGAGTAGAACATTTTCAACAATATCCTTGAACTGAAAGTGACTTTTTGGAAGTGATCTTTAAAAACAAGGAATTTGAAAGATGGCTGCAGACATATATTAATAACATCTACCATAATGGTTTAAAACCTTTTATTGAACAATTAAATACTGCACATAACATAACATTAGAATTGAAGTAAGTACATTTTCCTGAAATCAACAAAGCAGTTACTGACCTTAAAGCCAGTTCAGTTCCTAGCTGCTTTGAGATTCCTGCAAGTTAGTAGATAGGACAAAAATATTTTAAATGATTAAATAAATTGCTAGCAAAATTACTATCAATGATTTCTGAGTCCACAGGTTCTGCTTCATGTAAGAAAGCAAGAAAGATCTAAGCATCCATCATATTTAAGCAAGAAAGATCTAAGCACTAATCTACAGCCCAATTTTAAGCAAGTTTACTCAGAAACAAGTAACACTATGTTCAATGGGACTTACTCCCAGGACTGCAGCCTTAATTCTGATTATCATATTTAAGCAAGAAAGATCTAAGCATCCATCAGTTATTTAGATTAGAACTTCAGATGCTGTGAGATGAAACTTAGATGATGCTACACTTCTTCTAACGTCTTAGAATTGACCACTGAATTTTTATATCTGTTTTTAGCTGGGTTTATTGTCTTATGGTTTTCAAACTTTTAACCATTAACCACCTTCATAGTCAGCAAAAATGGTGGGTTAGAAATTTTCTAAATGAATAAATGGGGTGTGCCTGGCATCTGATACAATTTTTATTCCAAAGAACTGAAACCAATGGGGGGAAAATGGACCAGGCTTCTTTAACAAGACAAAAAGCAAACCCTAAAGCCAAATAGCTGTGAGGTGTTGTCCAAAAAATAGCCAAGATAAATACAGTCCCTGCCTTCATATGTATCCTCTGTTCACATAATACAAGGCAGCTAAAGTTAAAGCTTTGTAAAACACGAGGACAAAAATTCAAACAATAGACTTTAATTTCAAAATTACTGGGATAGCCATACTGGTTTTCAAATTAATTTATAATATACATGCACCACCTTTCTGCAAAATTAAACAAGACACTCAACCAAGGTGACTTGCAAGAAGAACAAATTAAAAACTACACAATAAAAAAACACAGAGAGAGAAAGTTGGCAACCAAGAACTAGCAAGGCAAGGGGAGAACATAAACACACAACATTGTGGATATAACAATATTTTTGCAGTATCCCTAAAACTCACAAGGTAGTCTGATGTGTCCATGACATCAACACCATCAATATGAAGGCCTTGCTCCAGATGACACTGTAGTTTGACTTAGAAAATGAAACTCAAAGCAAAGTCTCTTAAGAGATCGCAAAGAACTAGGAGACTCATCAACAACTATTACACATTCTTTTATTATTAAATTCAAAGGTGACTTACGATAACTATGAGGTCTCCCATTCTGACACATGAAGCTGCCTTATACCAAATCAGACTGTCAGTCTTGCCTACTCTGACTAGAAAAGGCTTTCCAGGGTCTCAAGGTCTTTCACATAACTTGGTACCTGATCTGTTTAATCTAAGAAGTCAGGATTGAGCCTGGGACCTTCTGCATACAAATCAGTTGTTCTAATTCTGACCAATGGTCTGATTCAGTAGAAACAAAAAGGGGGAAAAAACTGATTCAGTAGAAGACAGTGAAACCCGGTCCTTAGTTTTATCAAGGGTGCTTAATCATGTGCCCTTCCTACTGTACCTGGGAACAAAAGTGTTCCAAGCCATAGATTAGTCTGTTATAGGGTTAGCGTTCAAGTAAAGGAGGATCAGAGCAGTGCATTCCCAAACATATTACATCCTAAATATCACAAAGGAAGGATAAAATAATAGCCAGAGAGACCTCAATTTGTATTCCTACTTTCCTGTAGCACTTATGCTAGTATAAGATGAGATAGTGTTGGGTATTACAAGTTGAAAACACTCAGTATATCTGGGGTTAAATGTTTGCTTATGTTACTCACAGGAAGTCACATGTTTCTCATGTAACCAATGTTCTTTAGTTGTAGAATGCCCGGGAATTTTCTCCCTGATCTAGGAATTTGATTGGGACTAAAGCGT
>NW_015170914.1:159981-163196 GCF_001447785.1 Gekko japonicus | reverse complement strand
TGGGTATTACAAGTTGAAAACACTCAGTATATCTGGGGTTAAATGTTTGCTTATGTTACTCACAGGAAGTCACATGTTTCTCATGTAACCAATGTTCTTTAGCTGTAGAATGCCCGGGAATTTGTTGGGTATTACAAGTTGAAAACACTCAGTATATCTGGGGTTAAATGTTTGCTTATGTTACTCACAGGAAGTCACATGTTTCTCATGTAACCAATGTTCTTTAGCTGTAGAATGCCCGGGAATTTTCTCCCTGATCTAGGAATTTGATTGGGACTAAAGCGTCAAGGTGTATTAGCCTTTTATGGCTTCTCTTCCCGTCTTTGTTTGGTGTTCTGAAGAACAAGAAGAGCAGCCATAATCTCGCCTCTTCTAGTTTTGTCTTTGTAGAGTAAGGATGTAGCCGATTATGCTCTGTTGTTATTTTCATCCCAGTTACCCTTCCCATGCTAGAATTTAGTAAAAACTTTATATTTTACTCACACATGGATTCTGAGTCTGAATTATTTTACTCTGGCTCGGCTGGGCTATCTTATCTCTGCTAAATACCATTTTTTCAATATCTCACTATCACCCAACAGATAGCCTTTGGGGGTCACTAGCAAGCTGCTGATAGTTAGAAGGGGTTAAGTGGAGGGGTTTTTTTTTTACAGTCTCAAAACCTTCAGATTTTGAAAAAGATTTCTGTCCAAGTGCACTTTGAAAACACAAAACCACACAGATTTCTGAAGGCAAACAATTGCTCCATGATGCCGCACTCCCCAGTGCTCCACTTAGGGGTAAGGTGGGTGGAATAAAACTAGCTTCTGGGTATCTTTCTCTCAGAAGCTTCTCACAATTAGCTGTATGAACAGGAGAGGCTTAAAGTGTAATTAAAAGGAGCTGCACACCACTGTGCAGTGCAGCCCAGTGTTGACTTTTTCCTTAAGATCTCTTAAGTTTGGAAGAAATCTCTGAAATCATTCACAACTAGGGGGAAACCTTAAAGGTTTTTCTGGAGGGCTGGGTTGTTGTTGTTGTTTTTTTGTGGGGGGGGGACTCTTCTGACTGATTTCTCGGACAAAGGATTGTTAAACTGCAGAGAGAACAAACTGGTACAGAAAACCACAGGCTAGGAAACGTCAATCTGAATTGGCACCGCAGAAAAACGGTCGGCAGGTTGAGCGCATGTGCCTGTCTCTTGGCTGCTGCTCTCCTGGCGGTGCCGGGTGCGGTGGGAGGGGGTGGCCTCAGCCCGATGCTGTTGACTCAGTTATGGCTGGGCTTCCCCCCACCCCGCTTTTTTTTTTGTTTAGTCTGCTCGGGAGAGAGACAGCGAGGAAGGGAGGGTGCGTGGGGAGGGGGGTAAACAGTCTGGGATTTCAGGTTCAGGTTGGAGTGCAAGGGAAGGGGGCTGCTGCTGCTCGGTGTGAATGCATTTTTGATGCTCTCCTTCTCGTTGCCGCTCTTGTACGCTACCGTTCAAGGAGGGTGGAGGGGAGGGGGGCTTGTCCCGTCTGCAGCTGCCCCGCTCGCACTTGAATTAAAAAAGAGCCTTTAAAAAAAAAATTCGAGAGGGAGGGAAGAAAATCCGTGAATACCGTTCCCAATAAGAGATGGGGCATATTGAAAACTATATTAAATTACCCTGATTAACAATTTAACCACGAACAGGGGAGCTTTGGGAGATCTCTATAGGCAGGGCTGGGGGCTATTCATGCCAGCAGCTCAGAGGTCGAAAGGTTTCTGAAGTTCACAGGCTCAGAGCTTTTGTTATGCTAACAGACAATCTCAAATCAGCTGCCTAGTGGAGTGTGAAATATAAATGATTCCTTGAGAACTTCCAATAAGTTGTCACTCTTGCTCTTGCCAAATACCAGGACAGGCTGCAGTTTTCAAGCCGGCCCCTTTGGCAACGTCCCGGCCAGGCCCGCGAGGGAATGAATGGATGAATGAATGAAGGCCTTTGTCGCTCCCCAGTTAGCAGCGCGCCCGCCTCCCACCAGAGCTTGGCCCAGCACGGCAGCATCACAGACTCGCCTGGGTCTTTGGACCGGGACATGAAAGATACCGGATTGGGCCTTGCTTGACTCCACACTCCCTCCTTTAGCTTAGATGGGCAGGACTGGTAGCCGTACCAGAAAGCTACCAGCCACGGCAGGCGGTCCAAAGCCATTAGCGACAGCTTGAACCCTGGAGAGACTAAAAACGAGCCCTTCAACTTCCTCACCCCTAACCCAAACAAAGCCCCGACGAAGATTTACGGGAGTCTGTGAAGCTACCTTTCTTTAACAACCCGAGAGCCCAGAGGGATCTGATTTAGGGTCGCTTTGCACCAGGGGGCAGGAGTGTAGCCAGTCTTCCCCATCATCCCCGTCCCAGAAACCTCCTGGGGGGCTTCTTTGCATTCGAAGTCGGGACTCTTGGTCGAAGGGGGAGGCAGTTGCGCGAGCTGGGATTCTTTTATTTCCATTATTTCGAATTAAAACATGAGAACGTCAGAATGTGGGTGAGGGGGGCGGGAAGGGCAGCTTGGTGAGAAACGTCCAAGAAAAGACGGAGAATGAGTTAATTATCTTTCTAAACCAGGAAATTAATCCGTGCTCGGGTGTGATCTCGCCTCACGCAAAGGACGGGAGCAGAGGAAAGCCTGACACGGAAATTAGCAAACTAGAGGTGTGGATGAATGAAACTCCAGGACATTCAGTGTGCTGGAGACCCGTGAATGCGAAGCCTAGACCCGTGTTTATAAAGCGAGGGATCTCTTTCATAACTCACTCGAAACTTAGCATGATACAATAAAGTTCTGGGTTATTCGCCCCAGTTTTTGTAAATTTATTTTTTATCTACAAATGCACCGTAACTCTGAGATGCTAAATGGAGGTGCGAAAAAGAAAAGGGAAATACTCATGCGTGGTTACGTCTCTGTGATCAGAGCACCTACTATATATCTCCAGCCACTTACGCAGTACTTCTGCAGACAGCTTCTCCGAGTTGTTCACGGTTCTTACTTTTACCAGATAGTTAAAATCCTTTAAAACGTGTTTTCAATCCACTCTGATGAGGAAGCTAAAGAACCACTGGCTTCCACATAGTCTCCTTTCCAACCATATTTCTCTTCTAAGATCTCTCTTCGATAAAGCTATCTTTAACTGTAAAAGATCAGTTTCTTCAAAGTTCTCGAAAGGCACATTGGAAGGCGTGTGAAAGAACTAAACCAAACAATTTGGTGTGTC
>NW_015170914.1:147331-159942 GCF_001447785.1 Gekko japonicus | reverse complement strand
GTGCCCCCCCCCCCCGCCAAGTATTCCTTTAAGCCTGCTCTTTTAAAAGAAAAGTCTCTTGTCGTTGTTTTACAAGGATTGGTGCTCAAAAAGGATCCATGCTGTCGATGCCCTGATCGATAGGCGAACGTCGATGCCTCTTGTAGTTTTAGTTCATTCATGCGTCATACCGATGGAACTAAGTCTTGGCATTTTAAATCCTATTTAAGATATATGAAAAGAGAAGTCTGGCATTTATATACCGTAACTGCAGGCTGGCATGAAACTATTTTTTTTTTAAGTATAGTTCCAAGTGTTTTCATTTAATTATTTCCAGTAACGGAACATGAGCAGTTTAATTATAAAGGTCCCAGGAACGACGTCAGAACTGCCATCCTAAATAGCAGTTAGTGGCTAGCAGGTATCACGGAACTCAGTGGTAGGGAATAAGCCCGCACTTATATAAAACTCCCAAATATGATCTCCATAAAAAGGGCATGCTCTGCTCCTTGTTTAACAGGAGCAATTGGGAGAGGGGATTAATAATGCTTAACGGCCTTTAGAAGAATAAAGCTTTCCACCTCTTTCGCCGGTCTTGTCGTAGAGGTGGACCTCTGAAGTCTGCACAAAATTCAAAATGGCTCATCAGATTTGGGGATGTTCTCATTACAGATTTGCTTATAAATCTCAGCCCAAATTGCGAAAGTTCCACCCTATCTCTCGAGATGAAAGCAACTGCAGAATTTTGCAGGCCTGCCAGGATTTCCTAAAATAGCAAAGGGCAGATTTGCTATGGCGGGCAAAATACTCGATATGGACTAATGTCTTCTCCCAGGGAAATGAAGGGGCCGGGGGGGGGGGGGACGCACAAGGAAAAGAGAGAATGTGAGAAGAGAGGGAGGATAAAATGACACCCTCAAGATGGCTGCCTTTTCAGTCTCTGCTTCTGATTGCATCCTAATTTCTCCACACAAAAACTAATTTAAAGACATTGTTGAGAAATGCATTACGGAATCAAAACGGGGGGGGGGGGGGTTGCCTGCCCTAAAAGGTCTGGGGGATATAAATAACGTGTATTGACATTTACTATATATTTTCCACAAGTGTACGTGAAAAGATGCAATACTGTAGCTATCCCTCATTGTGAGAGTCTCTCTCCACGCCTCTGTGAGGGGTTGATACGGCAAACAATCAAATATAGGAGTGTAAGAGATCCGGGCTCTGCCACAGAAGCCTGAATAAAGGAACATAGCCCTGAGATTACATCATCTCTCTCTTTCTAAAAAGGGTAGAAGGTTTAACAGCACCGCTCCCCTCCCCTCCCCCCCAATAAACATTTGCATATCTGATCTGAGGAACTCATCTCACCCTCCTCCAAGCCTACAATTAGAAAGCTTCTGTAAATGAATATTTTTGGGGTGCTGGAGGGAAGAGCATAGCCCTGTAATTCCATTTCAGGAGGAAGAACTAAATTCACATTAACTAAATTCACCCAGGCCAGTGAAGTTGCGGGGTTTGGTTTTCTAAAACGGTGGGTAAGAACTGTAAACAGTTTTTTAAAAAACACCCCTCAATAAAAGAGGGAGGTGAAAAGGTTACTCTGGGGACTGACACTGCAGACGAAAACAAAGCCAACAGTTCAGTTCTAATAGGAAATATAATAAAAACCCCTTTATCTAAAAGCCATCAGGGACAAGCACCCAATACAAGTTAACAAGCAGGAACTGATAAGATAACATTTATATGAGGTCAGAAGTCAAATGCCATTCAAAGGCGTTTAACCTCTTGGGTCATCAATAGCAATAGTTAAAACACATAGATGGTTATTTATCGGATTTTGAAGGTATCTGATCATTGTCAGGGGCTTAACGGGACGATTCAGCTAATGGGGATTTATACAAGAAAGACTTTGTAATCGTTAACATAACATGCAAACCCCACGCCTATCATTTGTGTAGAAAAAAAAGTCCCGTTCTGTCAGTCATAAATCTTTACACCCAGGCACGGAGAGACATGACCAACACCTTAAGAAGTGTTTCAAATAGAAGTACACCCTCATACAGGTCGCTTCAGGAGTTGAATGATGTTGGAAGAAACATAGGAATATATAACACCTATAGACCCACCCCCCTCAAAAAAAGAAAAGAAAAAAGATTACTCCTGCTATAAAGCGAATTGGCATCCTTTAAACCAATTTTTGATTTATTTCTATAACTCGTTTTCATGCATGTCTGACTGAAGAATATTTAACGTTGCTTAATAATACACTAGTTCCTAATCTGACAGAAAGCCTTAGCATTTTTTTTGTCACATGCAAATTTACTGTTTGAACTCCTTTATCTAGACAAATCACTATTTAAACTACGATTTGGAGGTTGCTTTTAAAAAATTAAACCAGATTTATCTAGAGAGAATCAGGTTGTAAGGCCTTCCTAGGCCTTCTTCTCTAACCAGGGTTTTCACAAGACACCAGCCAAGAACACTGTGGATTCCAAATGCTTTTAAATATTTATCAGAAGTATTTTATCGCCAGATTCAAATGACACCTGAAGTGCACTCACCTTTTATTGACAATCTCTGTTCTGAAAGTCCATTTGCTTCCCGAAAGCCCCCCAAGCAGAACAACAAAGACTACATCCCGTTTTCATTCAGTTAATGTTTAAGGGGGGGGAGGCAAAAACCCCTCAGCAACCTTAATCAGCATGCTGATTGCATCGTCAACTAACAAATAATTTACTACTCCGAGCATTGCATTCCATTAAAAGCTCATTAAATTTTCTGTTCTCCAATGGGAGCGTTTGCTTTTCAACTGCATGCTTTTGGCTCGAAATTAACACGTATTCAATTTTCGCAATAGTTCCCCCCATCACCCCAAATCATAGGTGCACATTTCAAAACCGATTTCCACTAACGTCACAGGGGGACCTCTCACAGGTACCCCCCCATTCCTCGTTCTTTCTGTGTGTGTGTTGGGGGGGGGATTAGATATGAACATAACCGGAGTAACTTCTGCTTCTAAAGTGAACCTGTGGCAGGGGACAGGAGAAATTGGGGGGGGGGGTGCACGGCAGGAGGACTCTTCCCAGAAAGGGCTTCTCCCTTTGGAAGTTCTTCGAAGACGGCTCATTCTGGCAATCTGCTTCCAGACACCATACTCGGAAAGGCGTTTATCTCAGTACCTTGCTAAATCGGAGTGGGAAATTTAGTTCATATGTCCAGGGAAAGGAGAGGGGGGAGGGGAATTCTTCCCCAGCCTTGTCTAGTAAACTGCACGTAATCATTATATTTAATAAGTAAAAGGCAAGGAAATGTCAACTCCTAAATTAACATGCATTTGGGCTTGCTAATTGTGCTCGTTGCAAATTTGGGTCATTTTGCATGAGTGAGTCTAATATAAGGCTGAGATTGCCATAGAGCGGGGTGGATTCCTGATTCCCTGTGCTAATCTTGAACTCCCTGATTGTGTCAGGTGCAGTTCTGTATGCTCCAGCAGCTGGCTCATCCTCATCAATGCAAATAAGGCAACTCCTTACAATCAAAGCCTCGTGAGTCGAAAGCCTGATTGCTGAGGGCAGGCGAAAGCACTCTCTCTCTCTCACACACACACACACACACACACACATGCACACACACACTATCAAATCAGGCTAACTGACAAGACAACGGTAATGTCCCGCCAGTTCAAAATTAACCAAAACAAAGGAAGCAGCCGCCCGTTTGCTGTGTGTGTGTGTGTGTGTCTGAAAATGCAGAGCTTGATCTTTACTGAAAGGGGGAGGAGGAGCAAAAATATCCTCCTGAACTTTAATCAAGTCCACCCTGTTGCAGGCATTGGAGTACCCCCTTTTTAAAAAAAAGAAAAGGGGAAAAAAGGCAAAACAAGCCGCCAACAACTGTAAGCAGAGCTAGGGCTTTTCAATGGGAAAATGTCTTCAGGCTTCCAAGTGTCCATCCATTGGAGCGTTTATCTACTCGTGCGCTCTCTCCACGCCTGCACTGGTGGGAAGCTAGAGGGAGGGAAGCAAAGTGCCTGCTGTTTAACAGGTTGACTTTGGCGCTCTGGCGGCATGTCTGTCAAAGGCTTACCGGTGGGTCTTAAAGCGCAGGGAGCAAGAAGCCCAAACCCAACGGGGTTCGAAACAGATGGAAGACACCCTGATGGGAAAGATACTATCATTTACAGCCTTGCTCAAGTCTTCAAACGGAAGGCCCTGGCTGTTTTTATTGAGACAAACCATCGCTTGTTGGGTCTTCCTCGTTTCCTGCTGCCTTCAACGTTTCCTTTCATTATTGTCTTTTCCAGGATCACCTCCGTTTAGTCATTGTAGCTTCTAGGGAGAGTTCAGGCTTGCCAGCAGGCTCTACTAGCAGCACCCTCTCATGGAAGTTTAACCCCACAAACAATCTCAGGAGATTCCTTGAATGGGGATAATAACATGAACAGTCATCTTTCTGCTAATCTAGAAAAGGCCTTCAGGGAAATGGATTGGCTGGACACTTTTAACAGACTCTTTGGAATATGAACCCATTACTCTCTTACACAAACACACATAAATACACACCTATCGTGTTAATTTCAACTTTCTTTGCCTTCTTTATCTTTGGAAGCTCTTATTACCTTCTGTGGGTCTCAGACATTAAAGGCCACCCTTCCCAGGGAAAATAAAGCTGGATCTGACACCAAGGGACATTCCTTTCCCCTAGATAGGATTCCAGGTGTTTACCAGACGTGCAAGCTTTCCAGTTACACAAAATTCTTCAGTTAGAATAGACCTGCAGGTAGCCATCCAGTACGGTTGTTTATACAGTTTTCCCACCTGTCAATAGTGGTTGGCTTTATTAGCGGTAAATCAACTAATACAGCTATTTCTATCAGGGAGGTGCCATACTGGGAAATGGTGCACTTTTGAACCCGCCCCTTATCATTATAGGTCCCCTCCATGAATAGAAGAACACCTCATTTGTATCTTCTCAGGGTCCAGAGCAAACATTCATAGCCTAAGGGAGAAAGGCATTTCCGGCATCTGAAAACAAAAGGACATGGAAGTTCCAACTAGTGTAAATTCCACAGGAAAATTACTATTTGGTGAAAGTTTTAGAATACGTATTTTGTTTGTGATAAAGGATTTTCACTGGCTACCAATCTACTTTCAGACTCAATTGAACATTCTGGCCATGACCTGAGCATGCTAGTAAGTTTCTGGTGCCAGTGCAACATGCATTTGTTATATGCAGACATTTTGTTTATATATGTCTACAAGGTGTCTCAAGCACCTTTAGAAGAAAAGTGGTGCAGAAATTAAAATAGAATTAAAGCAGTGCAAAGCAGAGAAAATGGTAGAGCCACAATTGTCTGCTTTTTCTATCCTGAATGATCTTAGTGGCCAAGATGACAATGCAAGAGTACAAATAACGTCATATCATTTTTGAGTATATTAATAATTCAAAACGTACTGTAATCATTGATATGTTTCCCGGATTTGGAGACTAGTTAAACTTGGTATTTATTTATTTATTTAGACTTATTAGGCTACCCATCCCTGTCAGCAGTGCTCAGGGTGGCTTACATTAATAAAAATACAATAATATTAGTCTTAAAACAGCATTAAAATTCAACAACCACAGTAAAACAGTACAATCCAAGATGGAGATAAATTTCCAATACCTGCTTGCCTCCTGGGTTAAATAAAATGCAAGGGGGGGGGAGGATGTGAGAGTACCACTCTGTCACTGTCCTCAACCAAATGCCCGGTGGAGCATCTCTGCTTTGCAAGCCCTACGGAATGGTTAACTGAGGGCACAGATGTCCTCAGGCAGAGAGTTCCACCAGGTTGAGAACAGCAGGAGGTTTTTATTTCCAGATCGTAAAGCTCTTCCTGAGACATTTTGAGAGAGGCAGTCCTGAAGATATGTGGGTCCCTGATCGCTAAGGGCCTTAAAGGTCAAAAACAGAACCTTGAACTGGATCTGGTCTCCACTGGAAGCCAGTACAGCTTGTGCAGCACAGGCCATATATCCAAGAGGTCCCTGTTAGGACCTGCACAGCCGCATTCTGTATGAGTTGGTGCAGGCACAAGGGTAGGTCTGCCCATAAACAGAAATAGCTGGGTGTCATCGGCATGTTAAAGAACTAGCACAATAACAAAATATGTACTCTTTTTCATGGGCTATGCATAATGGTAATATATATGCTGTCACTGCAACAAACAGAATCTGTGTGCCACCTTTAGCAGACCCGGGGGTGGGGTTGCTTAAAAAAAATGCTTGTGAGCCAAAACTGATTTTGGCACTAAGGGCTGGTTGAAGTTTGTACCAGACTTTCAAATTGAGCAGAATTGGGTGGCATCATTAATACGACACTCAGTTTGCAAAACTGATGCAATATTATTATAGCCACTCATGCACCTTTGGCACATGCTTGCAATGGAACAGACATACCAGGAGATGGGGCTGCAAACAGGGAGGGAGAGAAGCATTAATAGGGCAAATGATGGGTGTGGCTATACTGAGACCTTAACAATTATTTTTATTTACTTAATTTATTTACTTAATTTACAATCTACCTTTCTCACTGAGATGCAACGTGTATTACACAGATTAAAACAATGCAGTGAAATAGCAATGAGACATATAATAAACAATGCAACAGGACTAGGATTACAAAAATTAGGATCAATGCAAAAAAGTATCAGGCATGACAAACAATGCAGAAAATGTAATTACACAAGGAGAAAACAATGCATACAACAAACAGATCATACATACCATACACAGTGTCACAGACTGCAGCCCTATTCCCTTAAAAAAAAGTCCCCTCCTGAACCATTTCGTTGTACTAGGGGTCCCCAACCTTTTTGAGCCTGTGGACAGAGGATGATGGGCACAACCACCAAATGGCTGCCACTGGGAGGTAGAGCCATGCACACACCCAGAGTAACTCCAAGTACAGTGGAGAAGAAAGGTAATTCTAAAAATACATTGGAAAAGAGGCAACTACCACTACAGCAACATTATTTTAACCTGCACAGCCAATCAGATCTCCAATGGCCTATCAGAAGCTGAGCTGGAAAAGAGCCCACCTGGCTCCACTCACTTTCTGAAAACACTTGGTGGGTGCCAGGAAAAGTGTCAGCAGATGCCATGCTACCCATGGACACCACACTGGGGACCCCTGCATTATACAGTAGCCCTTTTACCAGTATAAATATGTCTTCCTGAAAAATTCTGTTTTACATAGTTTATGGAATGACAAAAATGTGGAAGCCTTCTTGACCTCCTCAGATAGGTGGGGGCAGGGGTCATTTAGTAGAAAAAGAGGTGCAGGAGCTCATTAGCAGAACTCATTAGCATAACTTATTTGCATATGCCACACCCCCTGACATCACCGGAAGTGTGTCAGAAGGCAACAACCACCACTCAGTCTCCACTGGACTGTTTTGGATTGCTAGCTATGGGTGGGGGGGATGTGCAGATCTGTCCTTGCAGAGGAGGGAGGAGCTTGTACCTGAATGAAACTTGGTCTTAAAGGTGACACTGGACTGTTTTGGACCGGGGGGGCAGGGGGAACTCTGCAACTTACCTGGCTGCTTCTTGCTCTAACTGAGGGCTGCTGGGAGCAGGGGGTGGAGCTTGTTGCATGTGCCCGCCCCCTGGGCTCTTTACTGCCGGATCTCTGCTCCTGTTTTTTTCCTGCAGGAAATGACCCCTGGGTGGGGGCCACAATAGAGAGTACACACGTACGGGCAGCTATTGATCTTACCCATTTTCAGAAGGCTTTGTTCAAATGAGTGAAGCTGCCATGGCTGAGCAGGACAGGAAGCCCTCCATATACAAGAATCCAAGGCTATGTGGTGATAACCACTACCTTGAATTGAACCCAGTAACTGATAGGCCTATCTCATGGATCACTGCCTTGATGTGGTGAGGGGGCTTGCATGGTTTGATGAGGCTGTGGGTTTTGCTTTGGAGGGACACCCAGGACGGACAGGCGACAGTAGAGAACTCAGACATAACATGATCCACTGGAGAAGGAAATGGCAACCCACTCCAGTATCTTTGCCAAGAAAACCCCATGGACAGTAACAAAAGGCTAAAAGATATGACGCCAGAAGATGAGCCCCTCAGGTCGGAAGGTGTCCAATATGCTACTGGGGAAGAGCAGAAGGCAAGTACAAGTAACCCCAGAAAGAGTGAAGCGGCTGGGCCAAAGCCAAAAGGACGCTCAGTTGTGGATGTGTCTAATGGTGAAAGGAAAGTCTAGTGCTGCAAAGAATAATACTGGATAACACCTGGAATGTAAGATCTATGAAACAAGGTAAGCTGGATGTCGTAAAAAATGAGATGGCAAGACTGAACATTGACATCTTGGGAATCAGTGAACTAAAGTGGATGGGAATGGGCGAATCTAACTCAGAAAACCATTATATATATTACTGTGGTCAAGAATCCTGTAGAAAAAATGGTGTAGCCTTTATAGTCAACAAGAGAGTGAGAAAGGCAGTAATGGGATACAATCTCAAAGATGACAGAATGAACTTGGTCCGAATCCAAGGCAAACCATTCAACATCACAGTAAAACAAGTCTATGCCCCAACCACTGACGCAGAAGAGGCTGAAGTGGATCAGTTCAATGAAGACCTACAACACCTCCTAGAACTAACACCAAAACAAGATGTCCTTATCATCATAGGGGACTGGAATGCTTAAGTAGGAAGTCAAAAGGTAACTGGAATAACAGACAAGTTTGGCCTTGGAAAGCAAAATGAAGCAGGGCAAAGGTTAACAGAGTTTTGTCAAGAGAACACACTGGTCATAGCGAACACCCTTTTCCAACAACCTAAGAGACGACTCTACACATGGACATCACCAGATGGGCAACACCGAAATCAGATTGACTATATAATTTGCAGTCAAAGATGGAGAAGCTCTATCCAGTCAGTAAAAACAAGACCTGGAGCTGACTGTGGCTCAGATCATGAGCTACTCATTGCAAAATTCAGACTTAAACTGAAGAAAATCGGGAAAACCACGAGGCCATTCAGGTTTGACCTAGATCGCATCCCTGATGAATATACAGTAGAGGTGAAGAATAGATTCAAGGGTCTGGATTTGATAGATAGAGTGCCTGAAGAACTATGGACAGAGGTTCGTGACATCGTACAGGAGGCAGCAATCACCACCATACCAAAGAAAAAGAAATGCAAGAAAGCAAAATGGCTTTCTGATGAGGCTTTACAAATAGCAGAGGAAAGAAGGAAAGCGAAAGGCAAAGGCGAAAAGGAAAGATTTACCCAACTGAACGCAGATTTCCAGAGAACAGCAAGGAGAGATAAGGAGGCCTTCCTGAATGAACAGTGCAAAGTAATAGAAGAAAACAATAGAATGGGAAGGACTAGAGATCTCTTCAAGAAAATTGGAGAAATCAAGGGAGCGTTCCATGCAAAGCTGGCCATGATAAAGGACAAAAACGGTAGGGACCTAACAGAAGCAGAAGAGATTAGGAAAAGATGGCAAGAATACACAGAAGAACTATACAAGAAAGACCTCGATGTCCTTGACAACCACGACGGTATAATCACTGACCTCGAGCCAGACATCCTGGAATGTGAAGTTAAATGGGCCTTAGAAAGCATTGCTAACAACAAAGCTAGTGGAGGTGATGGTATCCCAGCTGAGCTATTCAAAGTCTTAGAAGAGGATGCTGTTAAAGTTCTGCACTCCATTTGCCAGCAAATTTGGAAAACGCAACAGTGGCCACAGGATTGGAAAAGATCAGTATACATTCCAATCCCAAAGAAGGGCAATGCCAAGGAATGTTCAAACTATCGCACAATTGCACTCATATCACACGCTAGCAAGGTCATGCTCAAGATCCTACAAGCTAGGCTTCAACAGTACGTGGATAGAGAACTACCAGAAGTACAAGCTGGGTTTCGAAGAGGTAGAGGAACGAGAGATCATATTGCCAACATTCGCTGGATTATGGAGAAAGCAAGAGAGTACCAGAAAAATATCTACTTCTGCTTCATTGACTATGCTAAAGCCTTTGACTGTGTGGATCACAACAAAGAAAAGTACCTCTTTCTCTACCTGCTCTATCCCATGCTTAATCTTATAAACCTCGATCATGTCACCCCTCAGCCATCATTTCTCCAAGCTAAAGAGCCCCAAGCGCTCTAACCTTTCTTCATAGGGAAAGTGTTCCAACCCTTTTATCATTCTAGTTGCCCTTTTCTGCACTTTTCCCAAAGCTATAATATCCTTTTTAAGGTGTGGTGACCAGAACTGTACACAGTATTCCAAATGAGGTCACATAATTGATTTATACAGGTGCATTATGATATTGGCTGATCTGTTTTCAATTCCCTTCCTAATAATCCCCAGCATAGCATTGACCTTTATTACTGCAGTCGCACACTGTCTCGACAATTTCAGTGAGTTATCTACTATGACTCCAAGATCTCTTTCTTGGTCAGTCTCTGCCAGTTCAGACCCCATCAATGTGTATTTATAGTTAGGATTTTTGGCTCCAATGTGCATCACCTTGCACTTGGCCACACTGAATCCCATTTGCCATGTTGACACCCACTCGCCCATCCACGACAGATCCCTTTGGAGGGCCTCACAATCCTCACTGGTTGTCACCACCCTGAACAACTTCGTATCATCCGCAAATTTAGCCACTTCACTGCTTACTTCCAACTCCAAATCATTAATGAACAAGTTAAAAAGCATCAGACCGAGTACTGATCCTTGCAGTACCCCACTGCTTACCCTCCTCCACTGAGAAAATTTCCCATTTATACTCACCCTCTGTTTCCTATTAATTAGCCAGTTTTTGAACGGGCAGATCCCTTTGGAGTGCCTCACAATCCACACTGGTTGTCACCACCCTGAACAACTTCGTATCATCCGCAAATTTAGCCACTTCACTGCTTACTCCCAACTCCAAATCATTAATGGACAAGTTAAAAAGCATCAGACCGAGTACTGATCCTTGCAGTACCCCACTGCTTACCCCCCTCCACTGAGAACATTTCCCATTTATACTCATCCTCTGTTTCCTATTAATTAGCCAGTTTTTGAACCACAAAAGGACTTGTCCTTTTATCTTGTGATTTTTGAGCTTACTTAGGAGCTTTTGATGAGGAACTTTATCAAAAGCTTTCTGGAAGTCAAGGTAGACAATATCTATTGGGTCCCCCTTATCCACATGTTTGTTCACCCCTTCAAAGAACACTAACAGGTGAACAAAATGAAGCTGGACAAAGGCTAACAGAGTTTTGTCAAGAGAACATGCTGGTCATAGCAAATGCCCTCTTCCAACAACCTAAGAGGTGACTCTATATATGGCCATCACCAGATGTCAGGGTTCGATAGTCAGGTCACACCACACAGCGGTTCATAAGCATAATACTGTTTATTGGTATTTCATAACTATGACATGTGTACATCTTGTGTCAGGAATGGTCCAAAGGAGCAGGGCACCCTGAATTATACTAGGTTCAAAACAACCCCCCTTTACAAGCAAAAGCCAATAAGCAAAGTCCGCGTGCGCGGGGAAAAGAGAGCGGGCAAAAGTAAAAGCCGTTTGTTCCCAGCATGTTGGTAGCAGCTGGTACATCCCAAGGTCAGAAAAGCAAAAGCAGATAAAACCCAGACAGTAGACTTCATTAGTGTAACAAGCAGAGGCAAAGAGGATTCCCCCCCACACATTCCAGAGAATGGCAGTGCTAACTGACATCAGATGGGCAACACCGAAACCAGATTGATTATATAATCTGCAGTCAAAGACGGAGAAGCTCTATACAGTCAGTAAAAACAAGACCTGGACCTGACTGTGGCTCAGATCATGAGCTACTCATTGCAAAATTCAGGCTTAAACTGAAGAAAGTTGGGAAAACCACTAGGCCATTCAGGTTTGACCTAGATCACATCCCTTATGAATATACAGTGGCAGTGAAGAATAGGTTTAAGGGACTATATTTGATAGACAGAGTGCCTGAAGAACTACGGATGGAGGTTCGTGACATTGTACCGGAGGCAGCAATCAGCACCATCCCAAAGAAAAAGAAATGCAAGAAAGCAAAGCGGAGAAAGGCAAAGGTGAAAAGGAACGATTTATACAACTGAATGCAGATTTCCAGAGAACAGCAAGGAGAGATAAGGAGGCTTTCCTAAATGAACAATGCAAAGTAATAGAGGAAAACAATAGAATGGGAAGGACTAGAGATCCCTTCAAGAAAATTGGAGAAATCAAGGGAACGTTTCGTGCAAAGCTGGCCATAATAAAGGGGAAAAAACAGTAGGGACCTAACAGAAGCAGAAGAAATTAGGAAGAGATGGCAAAAATATACAGAAGAACAATACAAGAAGGACCTCAATGTCCTTGGCAACCATGACTGTGTGATCACTGACCTCGAGCCAGATATCCTGGAGTGCAAAGTCAAATGGGCCTTAGAAAGCATTACTAACAACAAAGCTAGTGGAGGTGATGATATCTCAGCTGAGCTATTCAAAGTCTTAAAAGATGCTGCTGCTAAAGTGCTGCACTCAATATGCCAGCAAATTTGGAAAATGCAACAGTGGAAAAGGTCAATTTACAGTCTAATCTCAAAGAAGGGCAATGCCAA
>NW_015170914.1:130784-146729 GCF_001447785.1 Gekko japonicus | reverse complement strand
TTGCTTCCTCCCTGCCTCTCCCCACCCCTGCCTGCCTGGGGCCAGGGAGGGCCTTGGCGGGGCTTCCTGGCACTCCCGCCGGCCTTGCAGGTCCACCGCCGGGCCCCTGATGTCAGGGGGTGTTGCATATGCTAATGAGTTATGCTAATGAGTTCCCCTAGCTCTTGTTCTACGAAACGACCCCTGCATCACCCTGCCAACAAAAGTCCATATGGTCAAAGCAATGGTATTCCCAGTAGTACTCTATGGCCGCGAGAGTTGGACTATAAGGAAGGCCAAGCGCCAGATAATAGATTCCTTTGAATTATGGTGCTGGAGAAGACTCTTGAGAGTTCCTTGGACTGCATTGAATCAGTCCATCCTAAAAGAAATCAACCCTGACTGTTCCCTGGAAGGCCAGATACTAAAGCTGAAGCTCAAATACTTTGGCCCCCAAATGAAAAGGGAGCACTCACTGGAGAAGACCTTATGCTGGGAAAGACTGAAGGGAAAAGGGGATGACAAAGGATGAGATGATTAGACAGTGTTATCAATGCAACGAACATGAAATTAAGCAAACTCCAGAGCATGACGGAAGACAGGAGGGCCTAGCATGATATGGTCCATGGGGTCGCGAGGAGTCGGACTTGACTGTGTGATTGAACAACAATAACAAAACTGATAGGCCAAATGGAGAGACTGCAGAACTGGTGTAATATCACACTCTGCCTAGCACCTTATCTGTAGTAACCAGGTTGTGATAATCTGTACCAACTGGAGTTTCCAAGGTGCTGTCAAAGACAAACCCAGCAGAGTGCATTACAGTAGTCTAGTCTCAAGGCCATGTGACAGAAATCCATATGGTCTTACTGACTGAATCAAGATAAGTGGCCATTTTCCTGGTTAAATGAAGATGAAAGAAAGCATTGCTTGTTTCTCTAGAAATAATCAATAGCCAAGGCATTGGTCTTTCAGGGGAGAGGGTAGATAACAATGACAATAAACAAGGCTCGCCTAGCCCAACAGGTGGAGCATAGCTCAGATGTTAAATCTCAGTGATTATTGACCTGCTCTGGAAAACCTGCAAGAATAGAGCATAGCATTCCCTTTCCCTGGAACAACGGTCAGGGATAAGACCGTCTCAGCCCAGGCAATATTCTACCTCTGCCTCCTTGCTGTCACTCCATTTTCTTGTGAGGGGTGGAGATGCAACCTGGGAAACCTTCAAAAGGAACACAATTCATTCATACCCCCTTTTATATGATGTGCTGTTTGGGCAGCAACATTAATTTTCATCTAGGGCAGAAAAAATAACTTGTCCTGGCCTTGAACTATATTTCAGTCCTAGGTGGAAATTAATTAGAAAGTAACCCTTTCTAATTATTCTAATAATTGAGCAGTGGCTTAAGTGGTTAAGACGCTGAACTGCAGGCTGTGGAAGTCAGTAGTTCAGCAGTTCAAGACCCAAGCTGCCGCATGACAGAGTGAGCTCCTGTCTCTAGTTCCAGCTCCTGCCAACCTAGCAGTTCGAAAGCAAGAAATTGTAAGTAGATAAATAGGTACCACTTCGGTGGGAAGGCAACAGCATTCCGTGCGCCTTGGTGTTTAGTCATGCCGGCCACATGACCACGGAAACGTCTTCGGACAGCGCTGGCTCTTCGGCTTTGAAACGGAGATGAGCACCGCAACCCTAGAGTCAGACTCGACTGGCTTTCAAGCAAGGGAACCTTTACCTTTACCTTTTTTTAACCCTTCCTTAAATCCCCTTTTTCATTTGTATGATCCTTCCTGAAGAATGGAGTTTAGGTTGAAATCACAAGTGAATATTTACAAGTTATACCTTCCTCACTTTAAAAGTCATCATACCTTACTGTGGTATGACACCAGTTTATACTAAATGTTTGCTCATAGTGCCCTGGGGTTCAATGCAATTTCTTCATGACATCAGCTGCCCATCCCACCAAATTTTCCTTTACCATCTCCATCCCTCCAGTAAGCCTTGAAAAATTCACCGATGCCTGTTTAGTATTTTGAAACTAGTACTACATGAATTACAGCTTGTCCACAGACACGTGGCCTCTGAAGAAGAAGAAAATAAGGAAATTTGACAAGTTTCCCCCCCAACCTTGTTGATTTTACTAGGTCACAGAAATGAAGAGAGTGTCATCGAAAAGGGAGAAGAATCTGGTAAAGAAACCATATTTGTTAACAATGACCGCTAAGTGTTTTAAGTGGCATGTGTTGAAATTTGTCTAAAGAGTTCTTTTTCAACTTCTCCAGGACAAAAAATAGAAACAACCATACTATTAAGCAAGAGACTAATATGGCTTCTTATATCCCCAAAATGGGTGTATACCCTCTTGTTGTCTATATAGCAACTCAGTCTTGATCTCTGGTGTCTGATCACATTGTACTTGAATTTTAAGAAGCTCTCTGAAATGATAATTACAACTGTGCCAACCCTAATTAATATTCGGCAACATTTTAGATTTTTTTTACTCTTCAAAATTTTGCTGGATTATTTTAAAGTAAAAAAAAAAGTTGACCATCTCCTGTGCTAATTAAATTGAATTGTGCTGGGTTTTGCTTCATCCTCATTTTAAAAGTATTTTCAGTGATTGCAATTAGGAAGTTTTAAATGGCTAGGTGAGAATTTTACATAAATTAAACAGATGCAGTAATTTCTTAAATTGGGAAATGAAAACATTGTAATGTATACTGATCTGAAGTGCCAACTGGTACAAAAACACCTTTTCCTAAGTGCTAGAGACACAAAAGTTTTACTTTTTAAAACCGAAACTTTGTGCATAATAACTAAAGAACTTCATTTAAACTAGAGAAATGACTGGTTTCTTAGAATTGTTGGTTTACTACAATTTCTACTGTTGTTTCATTATGATAAATAGAATAAAGCTTATTTATGTGCATTAGAAGCCATCTTATGTTATAACAAAGGATAAATTAGAAGGGGGATGGTCAGTTCTGAGTTACCTTGACCATTGTGAAGAAGCACCATGGACTTGGTAGCGAGGGGCATTCGTGGCAGATAATGTTGTGCATCATTTTGCTCTGGCCCCATTTACTTCAAATGAATCACGGGACACTAATGGTTCAGCTGCAAATTGATCAGCCAATCTGGAGAGGACTACAGGCTGCTTAAAGCAACTGCACCCTCTCACTTTCAGGCATTTTTGCTGCTGTTGACCCACCCACCCTCTCTAAGAACAGCATGAGACTAGCTAGTCACTATTGTTGGCCTGAGCAGGAATTGGTTCTTGCCGGATAGGCTCGGTGCAAGTCCTTGTTTTTTGCCTGCTCCGTGCTGTCACTGTGGTAGGGTCCTCTCAGTTAAACAGGGCTGTTTCTAAACTGGTGAGGCCACTACCAGCTTGTCAGGTAGAAGGCAAGGTTCATTGACAAACACCTGAGACATCAGGCATGATGGGGAGATGTCCAGAACAGCTGTCATATTCTTTGTGGCTAGTTGCACTGTGAAGGAGTGCCCTTAGTGCTAAGCAGCATCTTTTGAGCCTGGTAGGAGCCTTGCAACCCATCAGGGGAGATGAATGAAGCTTGGCACCTCTCTGCACATGTGGCTGTGCAGGCAGGGAGAAGCAAGGCTGGAGGAAGTGCTAGCCACGTTTGGGTGGACCTGCCCAAAAGGTGTACCAGGTGCATGCCTAGCACACTGTAAACAAGAGTACAAAGCATGTGGATCTAATAGTAATAATATACTAAAAAGAATTGTGCTTAAAACCCTGAGCTCTAGCACGTAAGCCACCACTTCCCAAAACTTATCATTTAATGCAGATACAATTTAAGAGGTATACAATTTTTAAAAACAAAATGTCTTGAACATTTTCCACATCCAACCTCCATAATTGAGTGGAAACCTTTGAAAAATTTGGTCAAGGTTTATCATTGTAAAACACAAGTCCTTTAAACAGTATAAATTCAACTGGTGCAGAACTCCATCCAGGTCCAATGAATGTGAAACTCCAATCCAGTTGATAATGTCACAATCCAACCAGTAAAGGGCTGCAAAATTCCAATCCAAAATTCAACATTTACTTTTGCATGCCTAGTGCAGCCTGCCCTCAACACTGTAATTGTGATGTCTTTAAATACATAAACTAGTTGAACTCACACTTGGCTGTGTCATCATTGGGGTAGGAAGGTACCAAAGCAAATGGTATCTGCCTGAGGCCCTATGTCCCCTGTTAAAACTGGATTCTAGGTCTGGATTCAGTAGCGCTCACCAGGGCACACACAGAAGCCACAAGGATTGTGCAGGCTAGTCAGCATTCTATTTCTCATTTACATTAACTACCAATTAATTACATTACCTTCCAAGTGTTTTATGATTTTATATTGGATTCTGTAATATGCAAAAAAACAGTGGGTAAAAGGTAGGTATATTAACAACGTTTCCAGATTTTCCAGTACATTTGATTCTTGCATCCAATGGTTTTGCCATTTTCATTCTGTGGAGGAGTGCATGTGTTTTCTGCTCACAGGTTGCAACATGCCAGCAGAGTAAACCTGGCCCTATCAACATAAGACAAGTTTGCATTTGGCGTATCTCGTCTTCCTGTTGCAGATTTTAACTTTAATCCCTGTTTAGGATGTTTTTACTCAGTAGGCCTGAGCGTTTGCTTTTACATTCTTTAATAAATCTGCGAACAGTCTTTGCTAATTTTCAGTTTTCAGCCATCAAATATAATTTATGAATAATTGGCATTATGGTCAGATTAAATCCCAGAACAAGTAGAACAGAGGTTGCAACAATTATTCTTTGTGATGCTCAGAATGTTGCACATAATGCTATGAGACAGCATGAATAAGACGGTTTAGCAAAGTCATGTGTTGCCTATATAACAGCATTTATATAAAGTGGTCACATCCTATAATCTCTGAGTCTTTCAGATTTTGAATTCAGTGAAATCTGCTTTCCCCCTTTTTGGCAAAGCTCTGGGTAAGAAATCTTGAAACTAAAATTTTGTCTTAAAGTCAACTTTGGTAGAATCAAAATGGCACACATGTTTATATGAGATTAATTTCTTTGAGGTATGGAAGTGTTTTGTGTGTCTATAGAGTAATCAGATTATTTTTAAATAAAAATCTTACTTAATACATTGGCTGTTCATTGGCTGGGGCATACAGGGTTTCATTTTGAACCTGGAACAAACAAACCTCAGTATGTCCTCTAGAGACTGAGGGATGTGCCCCAAAGATTGAATGTTTTAAGGGAACATTTGATTACCAAGCATTACTGTGATGTAGTGTTTAATGTGTTCCTTTAATTCAGCCAAAGAGGTTTTAATCTCCATGTGGCTGTTTAAAGTAATGCCCCCTCAAAGGTGGGTTCCAGTGGCTGCCATACTCCCAGCATCATATCTTCTGTCTGCCTAAATGTGACAGATACAGGGCCTTGTGCAATGCAGAAGCACAAGAAGAGTTGCACTACCCTGAGTTGCTCCACAAGCAACTTCAACATCTTGGTATTTTGCTCCATCAATGCAACCCTCTGACTTGCCTTTCATCCTAACCACTTTTCTTAAAATCTTGGAGAACAAACTATAAGAATCACTCAAATGGAGGCATGAAGAACTTTCCATGAGTACGTAGACTGTATTTCTCGATCTAGGAAAAATGGGAGAACAAAAGTTGCATGAGTAAAACACAATATTTGAGAGGCCAAGTCTTCTCAAAGGTGTAGCGTTTGGGTGAGTCTGGCCAGAAATCTAGCATTGTTACCTGAATATAACCTGGCATTAGAACTTGAAATATAGCTTTGTGCCTTCAGCATGTGTACCAAATTTTTCCTGAATATAACCTGAAATATAGTTTTGTGCCTTCAGCATGTGTACCAAATTTCATTCCAGTATCTCAATACTCACAGAATTATCACATTTGATTTCAAATACATGGACAGACTTACAATGTAATGCTGAATGATCTAGTTACTTTACTTGGCTAACAATGCAAACAAAGGCATGTGGACTATACAGGGCCGGAACACCATTCACATGCTGCTCCTGAGGAATATCGGGCAGTGACAGTTCAAGTGAAGTAGGTCCCACCCTCTTACTGATATAAAATTATACAGAAGTTTAGTGGTGGGTAACCCATGAGTGACTTACTCATATATGCAAGCTATTGTCTAACATCAAAATCACCAAAAACATTAATGTATGAACTGGCCCTAAAAAAGTGGACAGCACAAAGACCTGTTCTTGGGAAAGCCCATCGGCTTGAGCTCTCAAAGTCTAAATTATTCACTTTTTGTTCTGAAAGAAAATGAATAATTCTCTGAGAAGTGTACATTACTTTAAAAAATGCAGGTGCAGTCTTGAAAGAATCAGTAATACCTGCAGATATGTGAAAGCACAATGCGGGAAGCAGAGTATGTACATGTTGTTCAAAGAGATGTTGCATGAACATAAGAACATAAGAGATGCCAATGTTGGATCCGGCCAAAGGCCCATCCAGTCCAACACTCTGTGTCACACAGTGGGCAGAAATACCAGTGCCATCAAGAGGTCCACCAGTGGGGCCAGGACATTAGAAGCCCTCCCACTGTTGACCCCCCCCCCAGCACCAAGAAGACAGAGCATCACTTGCCCCAGAGTCCCTATCTATACCTTGTGGCTAATAGCCACTGATGGACCTCTGCTCCATATGCATGGACTCTGGAATTTTAGTTATTGTTCTTTAGCAACTATATAGCACTAATGGCACACTGATATTAAACAGAGTACAACAGTGATAGCCTCTGTTACAACTGTCTTCTTTCCAAGGTAGGTGCATGCTATATTATAGTTTTAGCATTATAAATTCATGGATCACCAGAAATGGAGGTGCACCCAGAGAAACCTAGGTGCCAAGAAAGGCATATTTGCACACCAACATTTTTCTTTATTTGAAACATCCATTCTTTATCCAGGAGGGGGAGATGTGCCTCATGCCTGAGAACCCAAGAAAGACAGTAAACCAGGCAATTCAAATTTATTTCCGCTCACTTGAGGATGGGGGAAAAGGCAGTTATGAGCTTTCCTGGCTTCTAAGCATTTCCTGGTTACTATGCAAGCAAATCTTATGATTTCCACAGGTAGGTTTGGGAAGCCAGACCAGTTAAAAGCAAGACACTGTCATAGAGCAATTACCTGGATTTATTTTCAAGGCTGTTGTCATTTTGCTAGAGGTTCTTAATTCCTTTCAGCTCATACTGATGTCTAATTCACCACTTGAATGCCAAGGTGACTTCACAAGATGTTGCTCAAGGACAACTAAATAAAACTGAGGATCTTGATCAGAAACAGTGAGCTATGTCAAAAAGGCTGCGAATTCCCTTAGGACTGACTTGTGTTACTGCTTGTGCTGAATTTTGCCAGCACAGGTAGCAAGGAGTGGGCCTTGATAGCAGCACACCTGCTTTGCATGCCAAAGGTCCCAGTTCAATGGCTGGCATCTTTGGTCAAAAGGATCAGGCAGTAGGTAATCTGAAGTGAAAGGCCTCAGTCTGCAACCCTGGAAAGCCACTGCCAGTCAGAGTAGACCATGCTGAACAAGACCATGGTATGACTCAGTATAAAGGTAGCATCATCTGTTTATGTGGTAGTTGGCTTACGAGCTGCAACACATTTCATGCTAACCTTACAGAGCCATATTGAACAGAGTTAAACCCTTCTAAATCCATTAAAGGCAGAAAGATGTAACTCTGCTTAGGATGGCACTCTTGACTTTAAAAAAAAATCAATCAATTAAACTGTGCCAGTCATTAATTGGGCAGTAGACTTAAAATATTTTAATATACTTACGTACAAACAACTTTTTTTAAAAAAAGATGCCCGATCAAAGTGTGTCACTTTCCTTTTTAACCTTAAGAGGAGAAGGACTGTGTCTTTTAAGTAGATGGCAATGACTTTTCCCAGATGCTGCTTTATATGGCATATGATCCAGTAATCTAAAGACAAAGTATTTTTTCTTCAAAATTGCTTCATTTGTATGCATATATATGAACATTTACTTAATCTACAAATTAATGCATAATTAACCAATTAAGATTAGGTTAACTGGGTGACAAAGACCTCACAAGAGACTTTGCTGAAATTCCCAGGGTGATTGTTACAGATATAACAACAATTATTAGTAAATCCCTTCTCACTCTTTAAGGAAGCCAAATGGAAGGAAACAGTCAGTGCCAGGGGTCATTTCGTAGAAAAAGAGGTGCAGGAGCTCATTAGCAGAACTCATTAGCATAACTTATTTGCATATGCCACACCCCCTGACATCACCAGAAGTGTGTCAGAAGGCAACACCCACCGCTCAGGCTCCACTGGACTGTTTTGGATTGCTAGCTATTGGGGGGGGGGACATGCAGATCTGTCCTTGCAGAGGAAGGAGAGCTTGTACCTGAATAAAACTTGGCCTTAAAGGTGCCACTGGACTGTCTTGGACCGGGGGGCCCGGTGGGAGCTCTGCAACTTACCTGGATGCTTCTTGCTCTGACTGAGGGCTGCTGGGAGCAGGGGGTGGGACTTGTTGCATGTGCCCACCCCCTGGGCTCTTTACTGCCGGAGCTCCGCTCCTGTACACTCCTGCAGGAAATGACCCCTGATCAGTGCTACTATAGAGCAATGGCAGCATACGAAATACTTAGTGAACTTTTATGTTCAGTTTTTTAAAAGTGGCCTGTGGCTCTGTGATAGGGCTGCTTCCGTATGCAGATTGTGTGCCCGGAGTTCAACTGCTGAAATCTTCAGATAAAGATGTTGGGGAAATCTTTTTTCTGCTGGGAATGCTGCTGCCTACCAACCAGAATCGATACCACTAAACAGATTAACCGATAATATCGCAAGATATAAGAAAAAGTTGTGTATTCATATGAATTATTAATAAGAGCTGTTGTTGAAATAGCCTACAGCTAGATCAACAGTAAGTGAATCAATGTGGTGTAGACTAGGACTGGGGAGGACACCTGGGTTCAGATTCCTTCTCTGCCATGAAGCTGACTAGGTGACCTTGGGCCTCTCATTCTCCTTCTGCTTAACCCTCCCAGAGCTGCTATAAGAATGAATGTAAAAGGAAGAAAACCATGTATGTCACACTGAGCAACATATATGGTGTAGATATATAATAAAATCTTGTATATGGATTAAAAATATCAATGACAATGTAAGGAAACTGAAGAGAAGACTATTATCCTAGTAACTGCTTTAACAATATGGAGTGGGTCTTGGAGGTTATAAATACCTCCTTGATGAAGTGAGTGATACCCACTGGCTTAAAGGAAACAACTGGATACCCCTCTGGAAGATGGAATCCCTGGTCCTGGATGACCTCAATAAATGACCCAATAGCCAATATTAATTTCTTGAACATGATGCTTGAGAGCTTGGGGACTTTATAACTTCAGACGGAAGCACTTCAGGTGGTCTAGGTAAAGTAAAGGTTCCCTTGCTTGAAAGCCAGTCGAGTCCGACTCTAGGGTTGCGGTGATCATCTCTGTTTCAAAGCTGAAGAGCCAGCGCTGTCCGAAGACGTTTCCATGGTCATGTGACCGGCATGACTAAACATCAAGGTGCACGGAACGCTGTTACCTTCCCACCAAAGTGGTACCTATTTGTCTACTTTCTGTTCTTGAAAAAGAGCAGTTTCTGTCAGAGCTCTCTCAGCCCCACCTACCTCACAGGGTGTCTGTTGTGGGGAGGGGGAGGGAAAGGAGCTTGTAAGCAGCTCTGAGACTCCCTTGGGTAGTGGAGGGTGGGGTATAAATCCAATATCTTCTTCTTCTTCTAGTCTTAGGATGGGAAGGTATAGCTAAAGCACCCTAACCCTCCAACCCAAACCAAGTGCTCTTATTTCCTGCATGTTCTACATGAAACAAAACATTAAAAGAAAAAGACACAAGTACAGAGGTATAACCATAATGCATCAATGTCCAGTTATGCAAGTGCATTTCCCCTAGTGTTGGATATTTCCTTTCAAAGCTAGTTTTGAATGTAGAGTGGCCATTGCAATAGCCCACTTCTTTCTGTTCATACAATGCTTCTAGAGTAGAGGGTAACACTTTATTACTATAGCATTGATGAAAAATTGTAATTATTAAACCAGCAAAAGTGATACACTTTTAGAGTATTGTGTATAGGTGATTTAAGAAGAAAAGTACATTTCTGAATCTTATCCTTTAGATAGTCACAATTTTGAAATGAAACTAAAACCTGTGAAAATCTATCAGAGTCTTTAGATGACTAAAAGAAACTGAAGAAAGACATTCATGCCTTTATGTACAATGTACTATGTACAATGACAATAAAGCTAATTGCTCCCATACCACTCTGGGTAATGAATGTAGAAAATACAGCACCAACATGTATTATGAGTCTGCTAACAGACTAAAACTAAAATTTGTGGAAGTCTACAAACACAGAATTGTATACCTAGTCCTGGTGGAGCCTAAGATCCTGAATAAATGCCACAGAACATTTCATGGAAACCACATGATCATGATCTTGGGGCTCCCACTTTCTCCAGTCCTGACATCCCACACACTGTTCGACCTTCCAGGATTCTCTCTTTTACACTTAAAATAGCACCTCTGTGGCATCACGTTTAAACTTAAACATTAGGATATTTACAGAGGGAAGATAATAGAGCTACATGGGTTAGAATGGAAATGAAGAAAGAGATAATAAGTTCAAATAATATCATCAAACACAGTAATAATAAGTCCACATGTTCCTGTTGGTCTTTGTTCAAATTATGCTTTATGATTCAATCTCTAGATTCTTACATTCAATTCTTATGTTTGATGACCCCCATGTGACCTTATGGGGGGCACCAGCTGGCATGTGGAAGAGCCAATTGTGTGGTCTACATGTAAGAACTGCACCTTGCTACTTATATCTAAATGGAACCATTTTTAAAGTGCCTGTAAACACAAAAGGTGTGGAGTCTGTATTTAAATGCATCCCTAAGTGCCTACATATGATTCCCACTAACCCAGCTGGTGGTCCAATGGTTGCATGGAAACCATATCAGCCTTAGTAGCAGAGAAGACTCCAAAGGGACAGCTTAGATGCATGTCCACTACAGTTCTGTTGCCCTAATGACAACCTGAGATATTTATTGTACGATAGTCTTCAGAATAAAATAGAATTAAAAATAAGTTAGCTAATAGGACAGTACTGAAGTGAACAAGCATCAGGATTAATAGAGGATTTCCCCCAAACATGCCAATTTCTATTCAAGTCTTTTGCAAGTTTCTTTTGCAAGTTTCAGCTTTCCTCTCACTCATCGCTTAAGCTCCCACTTGTTTCAAAACATTTATTGAACAGGCTGATCCTGAAAAGTCACATCCTGTTCACTGATGGAGAATGTTGTCAGCCTAGAATACCCCTAGATAGATCAATAAACTCAAGGTTAAAATATTGTGAGGCCCCTTGTTAATTCTCATCTTCCCCTACAGTTCTATTATCATCAATATATCTAGTTCTTACCATCAATATATCTAATTTTCAACAAGGCCCCAAGTGCTGATACTTAAATCCAGAGATTGAAATGACTGACAGACAAAACAGTCCTTTCTACAACCCTGAGAAAAGCTCCAGGTATTCAGAAAACTCTAAAGTCTAAAACAGACACACTGGGGGGTTAACAACCGCCAAAAGAATAGAAGCAGTACCTGTAGGGGAAACTCAAAAACCCACGGAAGAACATTATAATCTTCCAGGAAACCCCATTGCTGAACTAAGAGTGGCAGTTTTCAGAGAACCTTGCAGAGGAGATTACAATGTGAGAACCACCACTACCATCCCACCCCAACAGGGACATAAGAGTCTTATCTCACTACTGATGCTAATTATCTGCCATAAAACATTTCTCCCCAGCTTTAATCAAGATTATTATATTTTGCATTGTACCTTTGCATCCTGGGTCCCTTCTTTGAAACACCTGTCCCACCTTCTGACTGGGATATAAGGTCTCAGGGATGTATATTCCTATTTCTATCTGACAAAGGGAGCTTTGATTCTCGAAAGTGTATACCCTGAAAATATTGTTGGTCTTTAAGGTGCTACTGGACTCAAACTTTGCTCTAGAAGCAATGTGTGTAGCTTTAAAAGAGAATACCTACTAAGATTTTGCAAGACTGTTTTGAGAGCTCAGTGGCCATTTTGGGGGTTGTAACACTACACTAGGGGCTGTGGTGGCTCAGAGGGTAAGATGCTGAGCTGCAGACCGGAAAGTCTGTAGTTCAGCAGTTCGAGACCCTAGTGCCGTGTGACGGAGTGAGCTCCCATCTCTAGCCCCAGTGCCTGCCAACCTAGCAGTTTAAAAGCAAGAAACTGCAAGTAGATAAATAGGTACCACTTTGGTGGGAAGGTAACAGCGTTCCGTGCACCTCAGCATTTAGTCATGCCGGCCACATGACCACAGAAATGTCTTGGGACAGTGCTGGCTCTTCAACTTGGAAACGGAGATGAGCACTGCCCCCTAGAGTCGGATTCAACTAGCTTTCAAGCAAAGGAAACCTTTACCTTTAATACAATGACAACAATATTATAGAGTCTTCTATACTTTTGTTTCTGTCAAGTCATAGATAGCAGAGAAGAGAGAAGAAAAACATGAGAGGCTGGCAGGGGGAGGGAAGGAGAAATAAGATTGGAGGGCAGAGAGCTAGGTAGGTATGTAGGTAGGTAGGCAAGAAAGCAGGGAAAGGGGAGAAGGAAAGAGGAAACATTATGGGTGTGGTATGCAGTTATTTCCCCACCCCACAAATCCTGGTGGGTACTCTGCTTGTACTATGCATATTCTTATACTCTTTATTATTACTTGTTATATCTATCTGTTAGATATATTAGATGTTATTTGTTTCCTTTAACATCAAATTCTTGCTGCTAGCTACTTTTAGGTGGTCAAGGGGTCACAGGCAACCATAATCTTATCTCAAGAACTTACCACCATACATTTTAAACCTTTGAGATGACCAGAATCACATGTAAAACTGGATACAAAGAGAGCCTAGTTACACCTATCTCATTCTAAATTGGACAAGCAGTAAACTTCTGAATACTTAGGGTTGCCAACCTCCAGGTAGCTTTTACAATTGATCTCTATATAAGTAAGATCAGTTCCCCTGGATAAAATGGCTGTTTTGGAGGGTGGACTCTATGGTATTATATCTTGCTGAAGTCCCTCCCCTACCCAAACCCACCCTCAAATCTCTAAGTATTTCCCAATCCAGAGCTGGCAACTCTATGAATATTAGTGCCAGGAGGCAACACTGGGGAAGGCCCTGGCCTCTATGTCCTGCTGTTGTACCTCTAGAGGAACTGGTTGGCTACTGAGTGAGACATGATGGACAAGATGGACCACTGGTCTGATCCAGCAGGGCTCTTCTTATGTTTTTTATGTACCAGGGAAGTTTTCCCCCTAAGGCTCAAGTAGACAGAAATGGTTTTTAGTTTGCCTTAGGCTCTTTGGGAAGAAGGCACAAACCATCCTCTTGGAGACTGAAATTAAACCACTAATGTCCTGATTATTTTGAATTATAATTTATATTTTAAAATATTTTTCCAGGGTTGTCATGTAACTAAGCTAAGTAAGTTATGATTTCTAGTGATCAGTCTGAGTTTATTCCAAAATTGAAGGAACTTTTATTTTTGACACTGTGTGTTCTTGGTTTATACCAATGATACAGTAACCATCATTGGTTTCATTAATCTCTTCTTTGCTGAACAGCAAGCTAATGCTTACTGTGCCTCTATGATACTTCTTATTATGCATAGCAAACAGAGTTCTTCACATTTTTACCTTAGGCCTACTTTTAATTCACATTAAGGCACACCAGGGCATAGCTGGAAAAAAATCTGACCCAGCTTCATCACTGGTGTAATTGCTGATGTCAACAAATTTGTATCAGAAATTATTTCCTTTCGTTAGTGCTAACATCCCTACTTCTCCAAAACCAGCCTGCATCAAGACATTTTCAAGATTCCCTCTGTTTGAACAAGAGTGAATAGTCAGCCATATAAGCAGCACTCTGAGAGACACACAGTGAGTAATAAGTACAAATTCTCACCAGCTTTTATTCTATGATCATACACAATCACTTCCAGCTAACATTACTGAAGCAACAAGAGACTTTACTATTGGGTATAAACAATGCATAATGAGCATCTCTGGGACACCACACAACTCCCTTCATAATTCACATGTTGGTATACCACTTCAGCTTATTTAAATCTATCATTAAGTAGCAATCGTGTCCTCAGCTGCAAAATAGCAACTACATGTGGCTGGAACACTGACAGGCATAAAGGGGTCCCACCTGT
Source organism: Gekko japonicus (assembly GCF_001447785.1). Classification (NCBI taxonomy): domain Eukaryota; kingdom Metazoa; phylum Chordata; class Lepidosauria; order Squamata; family Gekkonidae; genus Gekko; species Gekko japonicus. The sequence continues at coordinate 132,414 of NW_015170914.1, read as the reverse complement.
ATACTTTCAAAGGGACTGGAGAGAAGAAGCTAATTTCATACATTATGCATACACACTGATGCTCTGGCATTAGGGTGGGATCAAGGGCCAGGATAGGTGAAAGCAAAGAACTGAACCTTGTAGACTTCCACATATTTGAGTGATGTCTGGAGTCTAATGCTTTAATTTATGATTCAGTCTTCTCAATCAAGAAGACAAGACAGAAAAACAGGAAGTTCATAATCTGACCTTGATCTTCTGCTCTGACCTTTGTCTCTCCCTCGGTGTCCAAAGGCCTTTCATGAAGAGGAAAGTTGCTGCTAGAAGCTCAGTCAGTGACATCTATTCATTTTAGACCTTTCTCCTTTTTGGTTTCGAGCTCAGTATCTTTGCACACATGAATGTTGACTAAAGTGCAAAGAATTAGAAATATGTTGTAGGATTCCATCTCCTTACCTTAAGTAATTATATATTCTTAAACAACACTAAGGACTGCGGTGGCTCAGAGGTTAAGATGCTGAGCTGCAGACTGGAAGGTCTGTAGTTTGGCAGTTCGAGACCCTAGTGTCACATTACAGAGTGAGCTCCTGTCTCTGGCCCCAGCTCCTGCCAACCTAGCAGATCGAAAGCAAGAAATTGCAAGTAAATAAATAGGTACTGCTTTGGTGGGAAGGTAACAGCGTTCAATGCGCCTCGGGGTTTAGTCATGCCAGCCACATAACCATGGAAACGTCTTTGGACAGCGCTGGCTTTTCAGCTTGGAAATGGAGATGAGTCGGATTCGACTAGCTGTCAAGCAAGAGAAACCTTAATAAAATGCTTTCTGAGGAAACATCTATCTAAAGATACTCTTATATTTAAGATACATTATAGTCCAAAGGCTATTCATCATGAAATAAGGATTAGTTTTTCATTATGTAGCATGAAGCTGTATACTCATGCAATGTTTAAATGTTTTCGTAAATGAATTCTATTAATCCATTAATCCATTCCATTAAGCCATTCCATTAAACCTCTCCCAGAGGTTTTTGCCCCCTCATGGATCACTGCCTTATCGTGGCGAGGGGGCTTGCGTGGTTCGATGAGGCTGTGGGCTATGCCGTGGAGGGCCACCCAAGACAGACAGGCCACAGCAGAGAACTCAGACCAAGCGTGATCCCCTGGAGAAGGAAATGGCAACCCTCTCCAGTATTTTTGCCAAGAAAACCCCATGGACAGTATCAAAAGGCTAAAAGATATGACGCCGGAAGAAAGCCCCGCAGGTCGGAAGGTGTCCAATATGCTACTGAGGAAGAGCAGAGGGCAAGTACAAGTAACCCCAGTTGGCAAGACTGAACATCGATATCTTAGGAATCAGTGAACTTAAGTGGACAGGAATGGGCGAATTTAACTCAGAAGACCATTATATCTACTACTATGGCCAGGAATCTCGTAGAAAAAATGGTGTGGCCTTTATAGTCAACAAGAGAGTGCAAAAGTCAGTACTGGGATACAATCTCAAAAATGACAGAATGATTTCGGTCCGATTCCAAGGCAAACCATTCAACATCACAGTAATCCAAGTCTATGCCCCAACCACTGATGCAGAAGAGGCTGAAGTGGACCGGTTCTACGAAGACCTACAACACCTCCTAGAACTAACACCAAAAAA
>NW_015170914.1:112912-128528 GCF_001447785.1 Gekko japonicus | reverse complement strand
ATCACCCTGCCAACCAAAGTCCGCATGGTCAAAGCAATGGTATTCCCAGTAGTCATGTATGGCTGCGAGAGTTGGACTATAAGGAAGGCCGAGCGCCGAAGAATAGATTCTTTTGAACTATGGTGCTGGAGAAGAGTCTTGAGAGTCCCTTGGACTGCAAGAAGATCAGATCAGTCAATCCTAAAAGAAATCAACCCTGACTGTTCCCTGAAAGGCCAGATACTGAGAAGACCGGAAGGCCTGGCGTGATCTGGTCCATGGAGTCGTGAAGAGTCGGACTCGACTGTGCGACTGAACAACAACAAAAGAGGTTTTTGTAATATTATTGGGCAATTTTTCTTTCTAGAAGATATTATCACAGATGCTTGATTTTACAGTTCTCAAAATTGTGAATTTGTGTCTGTAGAGATCATATGCCTCCTTTTCACAGCAAAAATGTTATAAAATAAACATAGATCTGAGAAAAATACCTTAATCCCATTGTTCCTTTGCAAATCTATGTACACAAAATCAACCCCTTACCTCTTAAATGCTGAATTTCAAATAATTCAATGAACAGAAGATTGTTGGGAGTGGAATAGATCTGGACAAGAAGCTAAGTGTGAGGAGGGAGGGCAAGCAGTAAAAATGAAAGTGAAACCTTTTGAGTAGAAAACTTCACAAGTCACAAAATCAACCCCTTACCTCTTAAATGCTGAATTTCAAATAATTCAATGAACAGAAGATTGTTGGGAGTGGAATAGATCTGGACAAGAAGCTAAGTGTGAGGAGGGAGGGCAAGCAGTAAAAATGAAAGTGAAACCTTTTGAGTAGAAAACTTCACAAGTCTTCGGATCTTTGTGCGTATAGCCTGAGGTTTATAGTATCACTAGGAATAAGGCCCATCATGGAAATAAATACAATGAGCTCTAGAAAGAGGCTGTGGGCAAGTGTCCCAGCCTTGGGCACAGTGTCAATTTGCTGTGGTAACCTCAGCAGAGTATAATGACACAGAGTCCACTATTTTTCCAAGGGGAACTGATCTCTGCCATCTGGAGAGCAGTTGTAATTCTGAGTGATCTCCAGCCCTCACCTGGAGATTGGCAACAATGGTTCCCCAGGAGGAAAAGTACAGTCTTTCTCCACAGTGGGGGCCAAAGCAGCTTACATCATTTTCCTCTCCCCTTTTGATCTGCACAACAATCCTGTGAGGTAGGCTAGGCTGAAAGTCTGTGAGTGGTCCAAAATCACCCACTCAGCTTTCACAGCAAGAACCTGGGTCTGGTAGACCCTGCTCTGAAATGCTGTTACATCACACTGGCTGTGGTATTGCCTGGTTTCACAACCGAACTCCAGACAACAGATCTCTCTCTCCCCCTGGAGAAAATAACTGCTTTGGAGGGTGGCCTCTATGGCCTTCTGTTAAGCTGAGGCCTCTCCCCTCCCTAAACTCTGGCTTCCACAGACTCCACCACAAAATCTCCAGGAATTTCCCAACCTGGAGCTGGCAATCCTAGGCAGGACTGGCCCCAATGAGTTTTTTCCCAAAGGCCAAAAAAGGCATGGAAAGGGCTTCCGCCTCCCACCTTTTACTGATAGAACCAAGCTTGGTTGCCTAGCAACAGGCACTGAGGGGAAAGTAGGGTTGCCAGCTCTCAGTAGGGAAATACCTAAAGATATTGGGGGTGGATCCTGTGGAGGGTGGTGTTTGGGTAGGGGAAGGACTCAGCAGGGTATAATGTCATAGGGTCTACCCTCCAAAGCAGCCATTTTCTCCAGGGGAACTGATCTTTGTCATCTGGAGATCAATTGTAACAGTGGGAGATATCCAGGTCCCACCTGGAGATTGGCAACCCTGGGGAAAACTCAGCTGCAGAGCAGGAGGTTAAAGAAAATGGTTTGATGGCTTCCTTATAGTCCCGTATAGTCACCATTGAAAATATCCTTAAAATTATTTAACATGAACTGAAGGGGTGTAGTGGGCTTTGCCTGACTCCCACCCATAACAAAACAGTAGACTGACAACTGGAAACAGAAGGAAGGGTTGAGAAAGGAGTGCAGTAAGGGGTCTGCAACTCCAGAAACACAAAGAGATTCCTTATCCACAGACGCTTCCCCTCTTAAGTGGCCTGCCGAACTCGTGTTGGCAGAACACGGACATATTCAAGGGTCTACAATCAGGTTGGATACCTCCTATTACGGGAGAGTACCTTCTCACGCATACATCACATCCATTCAACACATTTCCCACCCTGCCTGACAGGGAACTAACCCAGATTCCACAGAAAGAGAAGTGATCAGTTTCTCTCTTCCCTCCTCTTGGAGGGGTTCCTCAGATTCCTCAGAAAGTAACTATACTGACCTGTCCATCGACTCCGAAGTCTTCCCTGGACTTGTCATCTTGAACCTGGGTTCTCAAGGTGAGCAGCGACGGCAGAGAGTCACAACGGAATGGAGAGAAGACCGACCTTCCAAAGTTGGAAGTGGCGTCTGTCTGAAATCAATCACAGGCTGCTTGGCTCTCTGACGAGCCATGCCCTAGGAGGGGCCCCAACAGCCTGAACTTTCACTGGAGTCTCCCCTCCTCTTCCCGGTTAGGGAACCAGAAAATGAAGCACAGGAAAAGGGCCAGGTTTACCAGTAACTGAGATCACACCAGTTTTACCAAGAGAACAACTTTTTATTGACGTCAGGTTTGACCTGCACTGCAGGGTGCTCTGAAATGGCCGAACCCTGAGCTACGCAGTAACAAAGCATTTATACCAGTTACAGGTTACACGTCACACAAACAGAGCATACAAGGGAGGGGGAAGCAGAGCATAAACTGTGGAAACTTTTTCTTTACACTCACTTTTTTCCTGTTATGAGATATTTTCTCCTTTTCTGTGCCCCCTTTCATCTCTTTTGCATTATAAGCTAGTTAGCGGATATACACCTGTGTCTTTGAAGCCTAACCACAACTGCTGCCGGGGGGCGATTTTGACCACAATGGCTGACAGCAGTGCTACACTAAATAGATCATACTCAGGTAGGAGGACGAAAGAAGGTGGGGGTTGAGGTCTTGTCTGGGAGAGGGCTAGCTGTATTTTTAATATTTTATTTTAATATTGCTTCACATATGGACAAGGGGCACCCAATAGATGTTGTTTACTTTGACTTCCAGAAAGCTTTTGATAAAGTTCCTCATCAAAAGCTCCTAAGTAAGCTCAATAGTCATGGGATAAAAGGACAAGTCCTTTTGTGGATCAAAAACTGGCTAATTAATAAGAAACAAATAAATAGGCAATTTTCTCAGAGGGGTACCGCAGGGATCAGTACTGGGTCCAATGCTTTTTGACTTGTTTATTAATGATTTGGAGTTGGGAGTAAGCAGTGAAGTGGCTAAATTTGCGGATGACATGAAATTGTACACATTTGGAAGGATCTGAGTGACTACTTAAAAAGAGAACAATGACAGAATTAAATTACAAGCATTAAAAAAATGAATGGGACAAGCACTGTCTCTAGCTCATTTTTTCACAAATATTGTCAATATCCAGTACCAGGGTCAAACCTTCAGGGCTGAGGAAGAGGAGTTAGCTATGACATGGGTAGCCAGCAATCATCCATCTGTAACGCCAACTATAATAAACTTCAGAGCTAAGGGGGAAACATTCAAGAAATATGTGTTTGCTGATTTCCTCAGGAACTCAAGACCCAGACTAGGCTGATGACATTTTTGTTAAGGTTTTTGAAGAGCACTGCTGTCAGGTTGTTAACTTGTTCCCTACCATTAAAACACACTGTAGTTATTTTGTCCATTATCCTAGCTCCCAGTGAAACAATGGACTGGTTTTCAAATTCTGTTTCTGACCTCCGTGACCTGCAGGAGTCATGTGTCTGTGCACTTACATAAACTCTTTTCCATGCTCACTCTGCAGGGGCAAACTCACATTTAATCACCTGCTATTATCTCTAGTATTAAAGGGTATAAAACTTTATATGCTATGTGCTATATTTCTGGACTGTTTTACAGCCCCATCCTAAGACATGAATAGTGATGTACTGGGATCATATAGCTGTCCTGCAGAGGGAAAATAACTGGCAGAGACACCACCCAGCAAGCCACAGCCAGCATAATTATACAGCAGAGTCAATAGCAACCCCACTATGCACCAGTCACAGCACCCATACAAAGCCAACAGACATGTGACAATGTGACCACTACCTCCTGATATCAGGCAGGCACCACCCATACACAAAGGAAGCAACAAAGGTAACTTAGACACCACCACTGGAAGAAGCATTTGTAGTTTGAACGGCAGGAGTCCTGCAGTAAACATAGTCCAAGGACCTCTGCAAACATGGCTGACTCCCTGTCCGCAGGTGAGTTCTCTTAAGGCAAGAAGGCACAAAGGGAAGAAAACACGACTCTTCCAATCAGTAGAACTGTCACATAGCAGGGAGTGCACAGGCAACCATGACAGAACACTCGAGACCCTTCCCGTTCAAGGATTCAGAGGTTGACCAGTGTGCACCATCCCTTTGTCAGGCAAATGGAACAAAGGTGCTTCTCGGGAACTTCAACAAAGTCGGTCCCATCATTAAGAAAAGGTACATGTGCAGCAAACAAGAGGGAGGGATTTCATTCCAGCAAGGGATGTTGGCCAGAAGGCAGCAGCAAAACAGGAGACAGGGGCTGGAATAGAACACAGACCTCACACACTTTGGAGCAGTTTGCTGACCATTCACCCAACAGGGCACACAGGAACAAGTCACGACATAAGGAATCAGGCATGCCACCAAACCAGTCAAATGGAGCAGGGTGTTCAAGACTGCAGCAGAGACAGGCATGGCCCTGTGGAAAGGCACAGTGATAGCATAACCAAGCATGCCTGCCTGCCTGCCACATTTGATTACCACATAGGGAGAAGCCTGAGCCAGTCCAGCTAGATTCCCAGGCACAGCTGAGGTTTTACTGTCAAACATTATCAGGAGGGATAGCCTCCTCATGCTGATTGGCTGTTCACTGCTTTCACTGGGGACCTCCATGCACCATCCACCACTTTACACTTCCATTCACCCCAGCAACCTTAGTGGTCTGTCCGTCCATTGACTTGCCCCTTCCCCCCCCCCCGCAAGCTGCATGACTTATCAGACCAGATCAGACCAACAGATCAGCAATGTGGGGGAGTGTGTAACATGGAGACCTTTCCCCTCCCCCTTGCCAAGAGCATTCTGTGCCCCACTCAGACTGCCCCCTTCTGACATTAGCTCCATGCTGAAAATATTTCAAGTTAGGAACAAGTAGGTGGTGGGAACTGAGCTTAATCTATTGAATCCCACTCAAACACAACTGTAGAACAGTCCACACATTTATTGAACAGCAACACTAAAATCAAGCCAGATATATAGGAACAGTGTTACCATATGTGCTCCCTTTCAAGTGTATTCGTAGACATGTGTGGACTCTCCAACTTGGATGCAGGACATTTGCCCGCAGCTAATTTGGTGGAACAGAACTCAAGTGTTGGGGAAAATCTCTTCCTGCTTCCACAGCCTGGCAAGCTTGGAAAACTGACACACTCACCAATTAGGGGAACAGAACATGTGATTTCAGGATCTTTACCCGGATAGTAAAGTTTGAGTTCAGTGGCACCTTTAAGACCAATAAAGTTTAATTCAAGGTATATGCTTTTGTGTGCAAACACTCTTGAATTAAACTTCGTTGGTCTTAAAGGTGCCACTGGACTCAACCTTTGTTCTGCTGCTTCAGATCAATACGGCTACCCACCTGAATCTACCTGGATAATGTACAAGCAATCACAGAGTGCATCTAATGTGCTACCAGTAACCATGAAACCACCAGTTCTTTCCAAAAACAAGGTTTAGAGTTTATTTGGGGAAACACAGGGGTAAGGGAATTGAAAAGGTACTCATGTGTAAGAACAGTGCAATTGTGAACATGCATATGAAAAGCTGCATGAGAAAAGGGAAAGTAAGAGAGCCAAGACTGAGAGAGAATTCTGTGGCAGAGGATGACCACTAGGAGGAGTGGGGGAAAGAGGGATTTAAAGAAGGGAAAAGAAGTTTTACAAGAAGAATGAACAGAGGGAAGGAGTTTACCTATCCTCTGTCCGCTGAACTGGGTAGAGTATGCTGTCTATTTCAATGATCTAGAGACAGAGAGTAGGGGCTCTAGGTAGAACAATTAAGACAATTTAAAACAATATAAATTAAAACAGAGTATACTAATTGTCCTCATACAGAGGTTTCCAGCTGGCACCATTGGTCTCTTGAACTTTTTAACCTGGGCCACGTGAGATGGTAGCTTTGGTTTCAGCAGAGGAGGCTGAGATTTTATTGGCTGAGATTTTATTGGCTCCAAAGGCTCCGTTTTGCAGGCCCTGTGGAATGGTAACTCATCCCACAGAGCCCTCATCTCAGACGGGAGCATGTTCATGTTCCACCAGGCCGGGGCCAGGACAGAAAATGCCCTGGCCCTGGTCAAGGCTAAGTGGGTGCCCCTTGGGCCAGGGATCACCAGCAGATCTTTTCGCAGAGCGCAAAGCTCTCTGGGGCACATATCGGGAGCGGTGGTCCCTCACCTGTGTCGGTCCCAGGCCGTGCAGGACTTTAAAGGTTAACATCAATACCTTAAAATGGATCTGGTACTCAATTGGTAGCCAGTGCAGTTGGCATAGTACCAGTCAAATGTGCGCCCACACAGGGTGGTCCCTCACCTGTGTCGGTCCCAGGCAGTGCAGGACTTTAAAGGTTAACATCAATACCTTAAAATGGATCTGGTACTCAATTGGTAGCCAGTGCAGTTGGCATAGTACCAGTCAAATGTGCGCCCACACAGGCGACACAGTCAGCCGGTAGAGAGCCAGCTGCTGGATCTGCCAAAGGCAGATCTGGCCACTGCAGTGACCTGGGCCTCCATAGAAAGTGAGGCATCTAGGACCACCTCCAGGCTCCTCACCTTCTGGGACGGCACAAGTGCTGCACCATCCGGGGTGGGTAGTCTGATTCCCGATTCGACTCCCCACAGCTCAGGTACAGGACCTCCATCTTTGTTGGATTATGTTTCAACTGGCTCTGCTGTAACCATCCAGCCATGGCCTCCAATGCCCTGGTTAGATTCTCTGCGGTGGAATCCAGACAGCCATCCATCAACAGATAGAACTGGGTGTCATCTGCATACTGGTGGCAGCCCAGCCCAACCCCCCAGGCCAGCTGGGCGAGGGGGTGCATGTAGATATTGAACAACATTGGTGAGAGAATCACCCCCTGCAGCACCCCACATTCAAGGGGATATCGCAGGGAGACTCTCTCACCAAGCACCACCCTCTATCCCCGATCACAGAGAAAGGAGGAAAACCACTTTAAGGCAACCCCCCGAACTCCTATATCGGTAAGGCAGTGGGTCAGACGATCGTAATCAACCATGTCAAACGCTGCTGTCCAATCAAAAAGCAACAGCAGTGCCACCCTGCCCTGATCCAGGTGCCTCCAGAGGTCATCTGTGAGGGTGACTAGCACAGTCTCTGTCCCATGGCCAGGGTGAAAACTAGACTGGAATGGATCAAGGATAGATGCATCATCCAGGAAGGTCTGGAGTTGTTCAGCCGCCACTCTCTCAACTACCTTGCCCAGAAATGGAAGATTAGAAACTGGGTGATAGTTGGTCAGGACCTCAGGGTCCAATGTTGGTTTCTTCAAGAGTAGATGGACCACTGCCTCCTTTAACCCCGCTGGGAAGATCCCTGATGAAAGGGACAAGTTGATGATCTCTCCCAGGAGAAACGGAAGAATCTGTTCTGTGATTGGAGAAATATTAGGATTCACACTGTTATTAGGGGTGATGTCAGAATTTGAGTTGTCATTGGAAAATTCAAATGTTATTTCTGAGAAATACTTCTCTGGGATACATCTAGGTGATATAATGGGGGAGGAGTGAGCCTGTGTCAAAGAGAGCCCCTCTACCTGCCCAACCCGGGCTAGGAGTTCTCTTCGCCAAGAGGCTGGCTAGCTACAATTACAAAGGGGTTACAGGCACATGTTTTACCTTCAACCAGGTAGTGCTACCACCAGTCCTTTTATGTCCCTCCAGCCCAGAGCCAAACGACAGACTCTAGACCTTACCAGGCTCAACTTGGGAATCCTCCCTGCGAGGTTGGCTCACAGCAGAACACCCACAGGTTATTCTAGAGGTAGTTACTGACAGTCTTAGGCACCAGATAACTTATTGCAGCAGTGGAGGCAGAGTTGGTGAATAAAATATATGTTTATTTAAGTGCAGAGAATATTAATAAAAAGTGCAAATTACTTAGGATAATATTGTGGGGAATAAAACAAGAAAGCTAAAGATTAACACACTAGCTAAACACACAGAACCTTGGTTCAAAAAACCAAGTTTTTAGCCATTCAGTTCTGGGTTTAAGTGTACTCCGTCTCCAGAGTCCAGAAGCTGGGCTGGTTGGCTTCCAAGATGGCCGAAAGGTGAGCAAGGCAGAGTTACATGTCAGCTTCACATGCAACTCCATCATGTCCCCTGAATAGGCGTTAAGGTAACTCATTTACTGACTGAACCCCAGACCAGTTACTAGGCCTGAGTACCAATCAGGGTTCAAGCAATGTATTACAGATACAAGGAGGCCAATCAATGAAAGGGTGATATCATTGGTTTCTGATCGATCTCTGGTCATGTCAGGAGAGCAGATGATGTGATCTGCAGTTTCACAACACCAGGCCTTCCCACAGGGCTTAATTGCTTTGGGATGGTAATGAGCCAAGGCCGCAAGAGAACATCTTATCTTGCAGGTGCTGAGTGTGTGAACTAAGGAGACTTAAAGACAACATTTTTAACAAGAGCAGGCCGCAGCCAGACTCAAACCAAACTTTTAAAGCAGACTCCATTTTGAGGGAACCAAAGTTCTTGACAGCCTGGCTGGGATGACTGAACTACGTGGGTGGGCACATGTGACTCATTTCTTCTGACAATGGCCAGAATTGCCAGAGCCAAGGTTCAATAAGAGTGTCCAGAAGTTCCTGAATTGTGAGGTGTTATCATTCCAAAAGCCCTGGTCTTTAACTACAGTTTGGAAGTTGATGAACTTAAAAGCTATAAAACAAACCCTTTGACCAGGGCATATCAGGACTTCAGTACTCCCTCCTGAACCAGCCTTTAAATTGCATGTTAATTTCAAACATTGGCCCTGCTGCACCTTGCAACCATACAAGGCCTATGATGTTGGGGGTACTTTAAAATGTGACCTCTACTCAAGGAGGCTTTGGGGTATCATCTTGGATTTTAGTCACTATCCCCATATTCATACATTTTACTGAAAGAGGAATGGCTACTGTTTTAACCTACTCCTAGCCTAAAATGAGATACTTCCTTGCAGACTACCTTAAAGTTCTTGGAGGAATAATGGGATAGAAATATCCAATGCAATTATGGGTTAATGTCAACATTTTTTGATTTTATCATATTTAACATATATATGTGATCTCTCTTTACCATGATTTGTAAGCATGAGGAAAATTGACACTTGGCTTGTGTTTTAACACAGTCTGTCATTTAATGAATAAAATGTAAGAAAATACATATGATGAACTAAAAAAACACACCTCACTTCGGTGCTTGAATGGCAATAAATGCATTACATTAATCAACAATTAAGTCCCAAAGTCTCATCTCAAAATCTTTTGGGGGGGGGGGGGGGGTGAGAAGAGTAAGCTTTGACGGAGACAGGCTAACTTACTAAAAGCAAAACAAATCAAAATCAATCCACTGTCTGATCTCAGTCACTACTTACAGTTCTTTTAGCTTACAGAACTCAATAATGTTTATTCCTTTTTCACAGTGAAAGCTGGTGACATGACCATAGGCACATTAGGATTGCAGTTTGAATAAAGTGATATGGATGCACCAATGTGTATTCAATAATTATAATCACCTGCCTTCTAAAGCTGTTAGAGATTATTTTGATGTTTTATATCAAGTGTCTTGAAAAAAATTACTATATAAATGCTAAGATACAGCCCTGCCTGAGTTAACAGCATTAAATCCCTTTCATTTCAATAAGCACAAATGTAATCTGCACTATTTAAATAACCTACTCTGCCAAATTTCTCCTGCTCCAAAGCAATGGGTAGTTATTTTGAAGCAAAAGTACTTATTTACTCTCGGCTTTCAGTCTGGTGCTTTGGAAGTGTTACAGGTGGGAGACCCAGGGTGATTCTGCATCTAGCATTTGCTCCACATTTTCTCAACTGGGAGGAAAAAGTGCAGCTCAAAACCACATCCAAATACCTCAGGGCAACACTGTAGTGACTGCAGAGTCACCTCTGAACAGCCATAAAACGACCATAAATCTATGAAGAAGGTGCAATTAAATCCAACAAATCAAAGAACTCCAAAGTGGCATGGAGTGTGGACACTGTCCCAGTTTCAAATTCCCACTCTGCTCGGTGGATGACAAGTCTCACCTACCACACGGGGAAGAACTGCAAAAGGAAGAACCTACCTACACCACCTGTACTCCTTGAGAAAAGGCAGGATTAAAAAAAATATTAAAGAAACAAATATCACAAGTCTGGAATGCTTTTTTGTTGAGACATTTCAGTGACTTAACAACCAGAAGGGCACGTGAAATAATTTACTGTCTTAATCAGTTGAGTTCGGAAAGGATAGAAATTTATTCTGAGGCTTCTGTGTAGGTGAGAACACACGTCTCGCAGGAACCACCGAAAATGACCTTCCTCCTCCTCCTCCTCAGCACACAGAAAAATCCTACTCTGATCCAGGCCCGCCTCCACCATCTTCTGATTCACGCGAGATTCCAAAGGCTCGCGCACAGAAACACACGCGCGCACATCCCTGACGTTTTTGCTCTAGCGGCACAAGACATACTAGCCAAAATTTACGGGTTCATGCAACTTCAGTAGACTACTGGATAGCGCGCACGCGCGACAGTCAACGTGAATATAGCAAGCCACTGGTTGCCAACAGTCAGCGCATGCGTAAATGACCCTCTCCTTTAATAGGGTTCCATTTGATTTCTTCTTGTCTTGTTAACCTTTATAGATCACTTTGAGAGTCTTTCCGACTACTACAGACTGCAGGGGACCTAAAAAGCTGTATGTCCTTAGTTCACCCCTGACTCTTCTAGGAGGATCACAAGAGCGATCTATGTACTGACCTCCCGTATCACGTGACAACGTCTCCACCAGTGGTGTCGCCCGCGCGCAGAACTCCTCGAGTTTCTGGCTGTTCGATCTGTGCCTGTTACGAGTGAAGCCTAAAGAATGGCTTCTTTTGAGAAAAATTATCTCCTTTTTGTCTCGGAAACTCCGAGTATCGAAGTACTAACGGAGCCGTCATGGGACTAAGGCGGTCGTTCAATACGAGTAGGAAATGTAAGTGTATTTCTTTTTCAGGCATATTCCTCGAAACATTGCCGGGTCCTTGTCTAGTGGGGTCCTGGTGTGACCTCTGCAGGCTCAGGAGGCGTGAGCCCGGGCAGCAGAAACTGGTGCTGTTAGGGGAGAGGAATTCTGAGCCTCCCGGAGTGTTTTCCTTTCTCACAGCCCCCTTCCCCACCGAACTTCCTGTGCGGCTTGGCTCGCGCGGGAAAGATTTATGTGTTGGGTGTGGGGAGAGTCCGCGAGGAGGCGGCGGCGGTGGTGGAAGCGGCGGTTGGTGCAGTATGGTGAGTGGCGAAATTTGCGAGATATGTCTGTCCACCCCAACCGGGGGGCGGGGGGGGGGGGCCCCCAACCCGGGGGCGGGGGGGGGGGAGAGAATCCTATGGTTTTGTGAACTTGAGGTTTGAGTTCGAGAGGGTACTGCTTAACATTTGGACCTTGAAGGATTATCAGAGCTTCTTTTCTCAGGTGTTATTTGGATGGTTGCTCAAAAAGGCTGTAATTGTAAACTGGGAAAAAACACCTCCATTGGATTGAAGTGTCTGTACCGGCTGTTTGTGAGAAAGTCCTGCAGTAGGAAGTTAGGCACTATTTTGTTTAAGAAGCTGAAAATATATGAAAGAACCCTTTTGTAATTGCTGTTTTCAAGGTTATGATAAGTTATTAAGAAAATCAGTGGAAGACAGCCGTTTGCTAAGTCTGTCTGTCTCCCAGAAATACTAGAACTTGAGGGCATGCAGTTAATAAAATATGGCAGTAAAATGTTCACTTTCCTGTCAGCGAATATAGTAATGGCCACAGGCACAGCCTTAAAATGGGGTTAGATAGATTCATGGAGGATAGGTTTGTCAGTGGCTACTAGCCATGGTGACTAATGGAATTCCAAGGCAGTAAAATTCTGAATACCAGTGCCAGGAGGCAACATCAGGAGAAGGCCTTGTTTTCTATGCCCTGTTGTTGGTCTTCCTCCTGGCCACTACATTCAAGTCCAGTAGAACCTTAGAAACTGACAAGATTTTGTGGGTATAAGCTTTAGAGAGTCAAAGCCACTGTGTAAAACAGGATGCTGTACAAGATAGACCACTGGTCTAATCCAGAAGGGCTCTTCTTATGTCCTCATGTTTTTGTTATGAGGCCTCCCCCTTTCTGCTCATTTTTTGGTTACACACAAAAGCCATTTTCAGAGCACAAGGTAGAAACACTTTTAATCACTGCAATTTGAAGTAGAGTTACACCCTTCTTAACACATTGACTTGTTAATACATTTGCTTTTTCTCTTAAATTCAGGGCTTTACTTTGTAAACAGGTAAAGAAAATTACTTGGTATTCCACTGGATTAAGTTCAACAGGGGTCTCCCAACAATTATTTCTGAGTTTTGGTAGGTTGTCAGTGTAATCCTAAACAAAGTTATGCCCTTGAATTTAATGTCCTTGGAGGGTGTAACTGTTTAGAGTTACACTGCATATCTTCTGTTGTTTTACTCATTCATTTGTTAATAGGTTCTGTGCCTATGTGGTAAGCATGTTAATTGGTGTAGGTGGTGCCTAGTTTCAGTCTTGCCCAACCACAGTGGGCAGAGTGTATATAACCTTGATACTTTTACTTAATGACACGGAATTGTTCAGGGTGGTGAGGCACTCCAAAGGGATCTGTCGAGGTTGGGCAAGTGGACATCAATATGGTAAATGGGGTTCAATGTGGCCAAGTGCAAAGCAATGCACATTGGAGCCAAAAGTCCTAACTATAAATACACGTTGATGGGATCCAAACTGGCGGAGACTGACAAAGAGAGAGATCTTGGAGTCGTAGTTGGTAACTCACTGAAAATGCCAAGACAGTGTGTGACTGCAGTAAAAAAGGCCAACACTATGCTGGAAGGGAATTGAAAACAAATAATCCAGTATCATAATGCCCCTGTATAAATTGATGGTGCAACCTCATTTGGAATACTATGTGCAATTCTGGCCACCAGGATATTATAGCATTGAAAAAAGTGCAGAAAAGGGCAACTAGAATGATAAAAGGGTTGAAACACTTTCCCTATGAAGAAAAGTTAACGCGCTTGGGGCTCTTTAGCTTGGAGAAACGACAACTGAGGAGTGACATGATCGAGGTTTACAAGATTATGCATGGCACAGGGCAGGTAGAGAAAGAAGTACTTTTCTCCCTTTCTCACAGTACAAGAACTTGTGGGCACTCAATGAAATTGCTGAGCAGTCCGGTTAGAATGGATAAAAGGAAATACTTCTTCACCCGAAGAATGATTAATACATGTAATTCACTGCCACATGAGGTGGTGGTGGCTACAAGCATGGGCAGCTTCAAGAGGGAATTGGATAAACATATGGAGCAGAAGTCCATCAGTGGCTATTAGCCACAAGGTATAGATAGGAACTCTTGGTCTGGGGCAAATGATGCTCTGTATTCTTGGTGCTTGGGGGGGGCAACAGTGGGAGGGCTTCTAGTGTCCTGGCCCCACTGGTGGACCTCCTGATGGCACCTGTTATTTTTGGCCACTGTGACACAGAGTATTGGACTGGATGGGCCATTGGCCTGATCCACCATCGGTTTCTCTTATGTTCTTACTCTGCACCAGAGGTTCAAGAGGAGATTTATTAGCTAAACAGACTTGAATGCATAGTAAGGGCACACTGAATAGAAAACAGAGCCTTTATTCTAGTAATATATCTCTCAGAAGCATAATGACCATATAGTACTGCCTAAAAACTGTATTTCTAAAATCTAAAACTGGTCAAGCAAGTAGGACATATATCAACTTGTTGACATGCAGCTGTTATCAGTGGTGTTATTATTAAGGATAGTGCCCTAGCCTAGTTCAGCCTGATCTAAGCAGCATTAGCCCTTGGTCAGTATTTGGAAGGGAGACCACCAAACTATACCAGGGTTGTTACACAGAGACAGGCAATGGCAAATGATCTTTGAAGATCTCTTACTTTGAAAACCCTACAGGATTATCATAAATCAGTTGAGATTTGACAGCAAGTAAATAAGAATCGTACATTCTGTTCAATGTCTATGTATATAATCTCCTCAAGGCTATATAATTGAGGAAAAAGTTATTCTTTTACTGTTGGGTTTGTGCAGAAGCATGAGTATATGTATATTGGTGACTGCTAATATTTTATTTTATTTGGGGTTTGTTGCATAAAGCCCTTCTGCTTGGAATGCAGAAGGTCCCAGGTTCAGTCCACGACATCTCGAGTTACAAGATCTGGCAGTAGTTGATGTGAAAGACCTCTGCTTGAGACGCTGGAGAGCTGCTGCCAGTCAAAGACAATGTTGGCTTTGATTGACCAAGGGTCTGATTCATTATAAGGCAGTTCCATGTGATTGTGCACGTGATACAATCAGATCTTTATACAAAAATGCCCCAGGCTTGCAGAAAAATCAGAAACCTAAAAAAGAATATGGGGGGGGGAGGGGATAAAAACCCCCAAATTATACAAGGAATAATATTAGCTTTAAAAAATGAAGTCCTCATTGGCAGTTACTATGCAACCACAGAATTCTAGGCTTTTTTGCCATTAAAAGGCAAAGGGGGGAGCAGGACCCTTTTCAAGGCTGTTTTGGCCAGTGAGTGAGGACTCATCAGGGCCAGGCCTGGCAGCAGCTACTGGGTAACCTGGTAGCATCTGACAGCATGATTTACCTTGGCCTGGCTGCTTGCTACTGTTCAATAGCAGCCACCCTATTAAAGCCACTGTGGTGTAACAAAACAGAGTACAGTTTGGGAGATGCAGGTTTAAATCACCAGTCTGCCACGGAAGCTCACTAGCTGATGTCCGTTACATGCTTTCAGCGTAACCTACCTCACAGGGTTGTTGTGAGAATAAAAAAGAGGAGAGGAGAATGATGTAAGCTGCTTTGATCCCCACTGTGGAGAAAGGTAGGGTATAAATGAAGTAAATAAATAATAAATATAGCTGAAGATGGGAGGTAGGTAAAAGACAGGTTGGTGAGTGGCTGAGAGGGAGAGAAGGAGACAGGGAAAGGGAAGACGATATGGGGATTGCCAGGAGGAAGGAAAGGGGAAATAATGTGGGGAGAGGGATATGGGGGAAATTCTCCCCCCCCCCCTGCAGGTCCTTGACGGTTCTCTATCATGGAAGTGGGGCCTGGCCCAGTGGCTGGCACCACAAAACTGTGCCATATTTTCCTAGGTAGTGGCCGCGGGGGGGGGGGGGGGCGGCAGAAGAGGGG